>NW_028188753.1:0-50135 GCF_978046115.1 Saccoglossus kowalevskii | reverse complement strand
CTTGAACCCGCTTTTGTACTCGTTTCTAAGCGATAATTTTCGCAAACACTTCAAGCGGGCGTGTAGCCCAGTGCATTCGTGTGGTCGAAAGTTTCGTGTGGGTACCCAACCCGGCGGTTCCGATCCGGAAGCAGCGCTCATTAACCTTACCAACTACAACGCAAGTCTCCGGCAACCCATGAACACCATATCGCTACGCGTAGTGAAGGACTGTCAGGCACCGAAGCTTAGGAATTCCAGTTCAAATTCAAATGTCGTCACAAACACCACACCTTCTTCGCCGGTTGCGACACTATAATAATGGCACGTGAAATAAAAGCTACGAACACGTCCGCACCATATTGTCAGCACAGAGATCTTTAAAATATCATTAATTATGATATTTTTTTATAATTGTAGATAGTATCCAATAAATATATAGTATTTACTTCGAGTAATATTTACGTTACACCGTTGAATATAAAGGGAAAGAGTATACGTACTTATTATATGAATTGCATCCTCTGCACGTGTTTTGGTTATAATGGAATTTATTAAAAGCTTTATAGGGTCGGGCACATTGCCGAAATATATTTATTTTCCAGAAATTAAACGCAGTTTTCATTTTCGTCGGATTTGAGTGCAGATGAGTGACATATAAATGCTCAAGAATATATTACATTCACGCCACCTGCCGTTTATCTAGATGTTTCGATCTGCACCGAGATCCAGTGTAGTAACTACACAACTCGAAAAATGCAGCTTCTTTTTGGAGTTCCAATAATAAATATTGTAGTCAATTTCTTACCTAATTAAATCTTTTGATTATTTTCATATGTCGCAGTGATTTTATAATCATATATGCTGCCGTCAGGATGGGCAATATAATCAGATTACAAGAAAACGTGATTCAAGAAAACGTGCTTCATTGTCAGGGGAGAGGGGTCTACAGGGATAGCGCAGATTTGCACGAGCAGTTATATTTCCGGAAGTAATTTAGTGTATTATGGAATGGACATCACTAATATGTAGTATTCAGAAATAAATGTTACAGCCACAGTTACATGTAATATGAAATGAACGACAGAAATAAAGACATAGCAGCTAAATTTACTCACATGTTGGCGTATGCATAATTATATACATGAAGTTAAGTTCATGTACTTGAGTGTAAATTAGTTAATCAGATGTGATTCCCTGACTAACCTGAACCTAAATGTAACCAACCTTCTGTAGACTTTTTTTTCAAATAAACCACTCTTTTACAGCAAACACCTTTAGTTTAAGTTAATTCAAATTGTTTTAAATTAATTTAAATAACCTGTATATATTTGCTTAATCTCAAATTGTAACGATGTCATGTTTTCTTTTACAAATTGTACTAATGGAAAAGATGGCGGCAATTTGGGCTCACGACCACGACCTCCAGGTAAGTAAAACCACGACCTCCAGGTAAGTAACGTTCCCAATAGCATTACGTTATGGTCCGCAAAATGTAGTCAATCTAATTTCCGGTTTTATCTTTGTATGTTGTAATCCAGCAGATTAGTTTTATTGTCTGTTGTTTAACAGTCGCGCCATACCGCAGCGCCCCAGAGATTACACCCTCCTCGCACGAAACACGCATACCAAGTTACATCCTGTATTCCCTGTATACAACAAAAATATACGTTTTCAGCCAGGTGTGTAATCAATTCCCCGCTGTTTCAATCACGCTTCGCCTCATGGGAATTATATTTTTGGAAGCAGACTCTCCGTTCATTGACTCATAGATCCTAGAGAAAAAAATATAGTAGTTCCATGTTTGAACTGTCTCTGCGAGAAAGCATAATTCCACGTAAATTTTAAAAATCGTTGTATGAAATTTTAGAACGATAATTTTCAGGTGTGCTCAAAAAGGCTTCTACAGTGTTTTTTTCTGAACTGATCTAGCTGGTATTCTGTAAATGTATATTACAATATCATGATTATACGATTTCCTCTACAAAATGATCATTTATACAGCCATAGTTTTATTACTATGCCCTTGCAGATTGTTTTCAGCGAGTACGTAGTTAAGTGCATTCTCTTCGAGATCCCGTCATTTCAATATATTATTTGACATATGATGAGGTATCTCTGAATGGGCGCATATTATATTTTTATTTGACGCTCAATACTCAGTAGAATCATGTACGAGTTCATCCATCGTCCGATACGCACGGTTTCGCTGAAGCCAACAATTCATGGTCGTTCCTACGAACCCGTGTGTGGTCGTGTTGGAAAAAGATGTAATTCACTTCAGTTAAAGGGCAATGGTCGTCTCGCCGCGCATGTGCGATATTTGTGTTGATAAACACTGATTTTCCGAATTCAATCTGCTCTACTAATGGAAATCACAAGTAAAAGTTTTGAACTGGGCGTGACCTGCACAAATTATATCCGGTGACTTCTTCGATACCTTCCAATTACCAAAGAAATTACCGAATTAATGATTGGTAGTTTCTCAGTTTGTACTGCGCAATAGTCAAAGTCAACATCCTTGTTTATATGAGATCAATATCTCTCACACGCGAGGCACGACTACCACCGCCCTTTAATTATAAATTGAATGATTTGATTTGGCGCACCATAAAAACTAGATCCATCAATCAACGTTCTTGTAACAACATCCCGCAACAATTTCAGATTTGAACCAATAGATTTAGTCGTCTTATATAACGTGTTAGCTTAACTGACGAAAACGCGCGACTTCGCGTTCGATTCCCATGGAAACGCCTCACAACACTTCTCATCGCGATCCATTCACCATGGAAACGCATCAGAGCACACGCCGTTATGTTTGAAAGAAAATACAGGTTTATTGTCTGTGGGAATTCCGTCAAGATATACTAGTGTGGCGATAGACAAATAAATGAATCTTGGCTGGCGAAGATGGGGTTCATTGGAAAATATGATCATATTGAGTTCGCAAAACAGTGCGTTTTGACGATTACTTATAAAAGATATGTTTTTTATGTCAGTTACTGGCAACTATTCGGCATTTTTTTACTATTATCATATTATCAAATATGAGGCCAATTTACATGTCGCGCTGAATGAATATTCTGTAGTTCTCCCCGTTAGACATCAATCTACCTAGTTATCGTCAAAGAATTCAATATTTGGGTCACGTGTCACATACAGCATTAGTTACTGAGTTAGTTATTTTCGAGAAAGCGCCACATGGTTTCAGATTCGCCTCTAGGTGGCGATGTTTGTGAAAACGTATTGTTTGATTTCCACTCCGAGTCCATCAAAACATGTTACAGTACTATGCACGATGCTCAAGTTTCTAAACTATGAACAAAATACAGCATTACTACTATAGCAAGTAGTTTCTATAGTGACTGTGATAGAATAGTTTTATACAAAATCACAAGTTTATTGGCATTGTGAAATAATGAATACAATAAACATCCATGTAATTAAATTGTCTATTTTGTATATAATCGTAAAACACAATTCAATGACATTACATTTATAGTCCACATTGCTCAGTATTAATTTTGAATGTTCACATTGCAACAGTCATATATGTGGATTATATTACACATATGTAAAAACTCTACAGCAAGTCAAATTAACATGTATACCGAATCCAATACTTTACTTGATATCGGCTATTTATTTGATGTGCCAATGCATAATTGTAATCTTTTTTTTCCGGAATTGTTAGTAAATTGTTAATACATTTATCGAAAACCATATCGAGAGTGTCGACAGTTTATTTCAACATCACAATTATAGTTATAGTTATGCATATTATTAGGTCACATGCCCCAAAATAGACAAGTTAGTCATAATTTGTCGATTGATTTCATTGTAGCACTTGATGCATGCCGATATCACACAGGGCAGCCAACATTTTTGCAATAGACGTTTGATTAGCGCCTTTCAGGTATTACGCGAGATCTCGCGGAATATCCTCTATTGAATGTGGTTTAAACTTAATTGTATTGTTTTATTTAGGAAAACGTGCAAGATATGTAGATTTTATAACTTAATGAATGGTAGGAGGATAGTAAATTCCATGAAGGATTAATGCTTACTGTAATTAAATAGCAGTAGAATGTTGTGGTGAAAAGTCTAATTATTGTTTAATTTGACGTTGGTGGCAGTGTTTTTTATGTCTATTTGTTTGTGAAGAGTGGAATCAAAAAAGTTGATATAAATGGTCAAGCTTTTATCGCCGAATAAAAGCTTGACCTTTTATATCAACTTTTTTGATTGGCTGTTGCTTAGCCTTTCAGCTCAGTGCCAGCCAATCAATTTAAACTACGGTAATTGATTTTATTATTACTGTTAGTTTTAGTATGTACTAATCCACGTTTGACTGAACCACCACCAAACTACGGGTCTGATAAGGAACTTTGGTTTGTCGAATTTGGATTTCATTAATTCGTATTCAAATTTTCAGGATCCCTGATTTCTGTTTTCTACAGCGCAGCCTAACCAGTCGTATTATCTGCTCCCAGAAGTGTCTGTTTGTGTTGTTCATCCAGTTAAGTCATGGCATCATACTATTAGAGTTCATTTGCAAATTATTGACTGTTCGATAATTACTTACGGGTGTTCAGTCCTGGATGCCTATGTTTTGGGACATAGGCTTGCTATTTCCTTTACATATTAAGTGGGATGTCTGCCTAGACTTATAGATTTTTATGCTAATTGAGCTGGAGCGGCGAGTTTTCGAAGTGGTGGAAAGAACGCACTAAAAATAGA
This sequence comes from Saccoglossus kowalevskii, assembly GCF_978046115.1. Classification (NCBI taxonomy): domain Eukaryota; kingdom Metazoa; phylum Hemichordata; class Enteropneusta; family Harrimaniidae; genus Saccoglossus; species Saccoglossus kowalevskii. The sequence continues at coordinate 45,413 of NW_028188753.1, read as the reverse complement.
AAAAGATGGCTGGAAAAACTGAACTTGGTTACAGTGAGCCGAAAGAAACTTAACTCAGGCGAGTTACTATATTGATTTTTACTGAACACTTGTGGCAGAAAGGGGTAATTAATCATCTGCGTCACCGCTGTGAGTCTGAGCGAGTCCTGAATCTTATGATACCAACTTATTTCCATTATTGGAAAGCGTCACGCACTTACAAACCACGAGGGTGGCGTTGAAACCCTGATCGATTGCCTTCAGTTGTGTGGTAAACATTGACAAGTAACCAAGACAGATCATTTATTAGCGAATTAAAAATCACTTTCTCCTTGGCTTAGTTCCCCGCCGCTCCTGTTTCGTTTTTCCTGGGTTAATTAGTGTTTTAAAGTTGCTGTACTGAAATATTGTCCATGTCGGATCTTGAGTTCAAACAGTACATTTTGGATCTGTGGTTTATTTTGTTATGCTCCCCCCTTGTCCACTTCAAATGCGGAATACTGGTTCTGGTCTATGTGTGTTGTCTGGCTACAAGTAGATGAGGGCGCTACACGTGCACTAACTCAACTAGTCATTAACCAGCTTATATCACATCACATTCTATCATTTGGATACATGTGAAGATTTTACAAACAACTATTGGAAAAGCTATCGGAAAGCACACTATAGAGAAAAATTCAAAAGCAGTTAGTGTTGCCAGTGTCTTGAATATCGTACAGTAAAGAAACGATGACGTCCCAAACTTTTGAAAAGAGAAAACGCACTGCAAAACGTGAAATTGCTACAAATTTAACCGAGTCTCAAAAGTCAGTCAATCAGTTTGTGATTGTAAACACCAGAACTAGCACTCCAGGAAGAATTTAAGAAGAGCCCATCATTAACATCATCATTAACAAAGGTAGATGGTCATTACCAAACAACAATTTGTTTCGTTCAATGCTTTGGAGGCAAATGCAACTGGCTGCCCATTTTACATTAGAGTGGCTCCTAATCCTGATTGGGACGCACCACACTGTATTGTGACCTCTCTGTTCACATCATAATACTTGATTACTGGAGCAGAACTAATGAGTTTCTTTATGTCAGAAAATGCACTTGTTGACTTTCCCAGACAAACTAAACACTGTTCTCTATCACCTTACAAAGCGGTTCACATATCTCTGACAGCTTTGGTAAAAATCTTGATAGATAATTAACACAACCCAGCGTGCGCTGACCTGCTTTCTTGACAGTCGGTGTGGACATGTTAACAATGACAGCAACTATTGTGGATCAGGTTTCAACCCTTCACCCGTAACAAGTTGTCCCATATATTTAACTTGTTCTCTTCCAAGCCTGAATTTCTTCTTATTCAAATTCAGATTTACTTATCGTGCTCGCTCAAGAAATTGTATCAAATTCTTGTCATGGTCTTATAGTGCTTCATCCATGGTTTCCCCACAACCAAAACACAGAATATCATCTGCTATAGCTTCTGTACCATCAAGTCACCATTCCGATCCTGCCAGTGCTGAGATGAAGTCATGACGCTGGTTTCTTGAACTTCTGACACCATGTTATGCCTGATAGGCACGGTAGACTAATTAAATGACTCAGACTCACACGGTAGGTGTTACGAGAACGCCATGTTTATTACAAGTGCCAGTAAAGCATTGTGGGTTACATCATACATCAAGTGACCTTTGACATTAACATTGACGTAGTCTAAAAGTATCCTACTAACAGCCATGTTCCCAGGGTATCCATGATGACAACAAAGATTGAATTGAATTGAATTTTATTCACTTAATTTACAGGCAATATTGATAAAAGAATACAATACAAACAACACTGAAATACATAGTGAATAGGAAGCTGGAAAATAGTGTAAAACACTAGTTGAGTCCCCCCCCCCATTTCTAGGTGAAATACAAACTACGATAATAAATGGACGCTAACATTTTTTTACAAACAACTCAATTATGCATAGTGTAAACATCTTTTCATTTCTTTTTTGAATGAATTTATTGAGCTCATGGAACGAATTTCTTCTGGAAGTTTATTCCAGAGCTTAGCCCCAGCATATTTGATTGAATGTTGTCCCGAATTAGTATGGTATTTTGGAATAATAAGATTACCTAATGCTTTTGATTTTGTGTGATAAGAGTGATGGATGGAAGAGAAATATTGAGGAAACCCTGGTGGTAACTTGTCATTGAGATTATCATGAACAAACAAAGACATTTGCAAATCATGTTGTTTATAGATATTTAGTACATGGAGCTGATTAAAAAGTCAAGAAGTGTGTGAGAGGCGATCTGATCCTGTTATTATGCGTACAATCCCTTTCTGTGTGAGATGTATGGGTTTCAGGTAAGTTGAGTACGTGTTCCCCCAAACTTCTAGTGCATAAGAAATATGTGGTAGGATGAAACAGTTATATAGTAGTAAAAGAATTGATGGTGGAATAATGTCCCTCAACTTGATAAGAATACCTGCTTTACTACTCATTGTTTTGTTTACTTTTTGTATATGGTTCTTTCAGTCAAGGTTATTGTCCAATTCAACACCAATGTACTTAGTTGTTTCAACTTCATTTATTGTTACCCCTTTTATATTAATTGTACCCGTTGAATGTATTGATACCTGTTTACCTCTAAATATAATGTATTCATTTGGTGGGGGGAATTCATTGTTAATTTATTTGTATCGCACCAGTCTATAACATTGCTTAAATAAGAATTTACATTTGAAAGATCTATTGTGTTTTTTGAATTGAAGATATGGAATAAGCTGGTGTCGTCTGCAAATAAACGGGTGTCGAAATATTCTGTGGCACTTGCAATATTATTTACGTAAATCTGAAAGAGTATCGAACCTAGCACAGAGCCCTGTAGAACTCTGCAAGTAATTGGTAGTTCATTTGACTGCATCCCATTAATATTGACATGTTGATTCCTGTTTGTTAAGTTATTTCTGAAGAGCTTTTTAGGGATCCCCCGAATACTGATATACTGAGTATACACTGTGAATTGTTATGATCAATATCAATTAACACGGATTCAAGGCTTTCAAGAAACTCGTCCACATTTGTGTTTGGTTTTCTGTATATTATAACAACTAAGAGTGATTTATTTCTGCACATATCAATTTTCAGCCATAGTGATTCAGAATAACTGACATTTGCTTCTATAGTTGTGAACTTAAAGATGTCTGAATATAAGCCCCCACTCCCCCACCCCGCTGGTCATTTCGACATTTAGTTTCCAAATGATACCCATCTAAACAGTACAAGTTTCTGTTTTGTATCTGCCAAATTTCAGATACTGCAATGACTTTGATTTTTGATTTTATAAGCGATTCGTAGAATAATTTGAAATCTTGATAATTTCGACCGAGAGACCGAATATTACAGTGTGAAATTGAAAAGGTAGACTTAATAGGCGTGTTATCTATCAGATTAAAGAACTGGGGAAAAAGAATAAGATTTACAATTACCATAACAAGTGTTATTTACATTATCATCCAACATTGAAATGTATCTATGAATATATGTCTACAAAAGAATATGGAATACTACACGATCTTTGAAAGATCATGCTCATTCTTTATGTTAAGAGATTGTGAATTCTCAGCCTTGTGTACAAATATCTGTCCATTTCTAGTCCAGAGGAATTTATAATTTACCTGTTTACGCTTCGCATTGGCCAGTTTCAGAAGCTTGCGTGCATTAGGTGTTAGGTTCTCATTTATGTATATTAGATTCCGGCCTGGAAATCATAGGCTGCTAACAGTAACATTTGCGAGCTTCTTTTTATTGCGGGACATACTTTCTCGTTTCTTCCTGCCTGAAAATTTTACAATTATGGGTCTTGGAAAAGCCTGATAGTTTTCAGTTAGTTTCTTTCCTAAACGATGAGTTACTTCAACATCCATTCCAGTAAGTTCAGGGTCAATCTTTCGCAACACTTTAAGAGTAATTACATCTGTGTTTTCTGGTTGTGATGTATCCGCACTCTCAGGGATACCATGAATCTCGATATTTTCACGACGACTATATTGGTTCTGTTCCTCTACTGATCTTTCCAATTCAACAACTCGTCTCTGAAGATCTTCATTGACACATCTGATTTCTTTATTTTCATGCTCCATCGAGTCAGTTGTTCGATGATATCGTCTAGTGTTAGTTTGTGGTTGTTTATTTAATAAGTACAGCTTGGTGATTGGCGATACTACTGTAACATCACTGATCGCCGTGTGATTCGTAGAATAATTTGAAATCTTGAAAATTTCGACCGAGAGACCGAATATTGCAATGTGAAATTGAAAAGGTAGACTTAATAGGCGTGTTATCTATCAGATTAAAGAACTGGGAAAAAGAATAAGATTTACAATTACCATAACAAGTGTTATTTACATTATCATCCAACATTGAAATGTATCTATGAATATATGTCTACAAAAGAATATGGAATACTACACGATCTTTGCAAGATCATGCTCATTCTTTATGTTAAGAGATTGTGAATTCTCAGCCTTGCGTACAAATATCTGTCCATTTCTAGTCCAGAGGAATTTATAATTTACCTGTTTACGCTTCGCATTGGCCAGTTTCAGAAGCTTGCGTGCATTAGGTGTTAGGTTCTCATTTATGTATATTAGATTCCGGCCTGGAAATCATAGGCTGCTAACAGTAACATTTGCGAGCTTCTTTTTATTGCGGGACATACTTTCTCGTTTCTTCCTGCCTGAAAATTTTACAATTATGGGTCTTGGAAAAGCCTGATAGTTTTCAGTTGGTTTCTTTCCTAAACGATGAGTTACTTCAACATCCATTCCAGTAAGTTCAGGGTCAATCTTTCGCAGCACTTTAAGAGTAATTACATCTGTGTTTTCTGGTTGTGATCAGCACTCTCAGGGATACCATGAATCTTGATATTTTCACGACGACTATATTGGTTCTTTTCCTTTACTGATCTTTCCAATTTAACAACTCGTCTCTGAAGATCTTCATTGACACATCTGATTTCTTTATTTTCATGCTCCATCGAGTCAGTTGTTCGATGATATCGTCTAGTGTTAGTTTGTGGTTGTTTATTTAAGTACAGCTTGGTGATTGGCAAATACTACTGTAACATAACTGATCGCCGTCTTATATGATTACAAATAAGCTGATATACATTGTCATATTCAGAAGTGGTGTGGTTTTTTTAACCTGTTAATAGTGTTTCATTGGAGTGGACATTGCCTGTAAATATTTAATTACTGTGACCTTGTGCTACGTGGATTATGTCAACAGTGTCTGAATCTATAAATCTACTCAAATCAAACGAACGAACAGCATACAGTGGAGTGTATGATCTATTAGCAGTAATTGCAGGACACATATGGTATAGCACCCTCTGTCGACAGGATTCCCACAAGCCACACATTAGGATATCAGTTTTATGGGGCATACATTAGAGCGATATTGCATTTTGTGATAGTTAGTAATAAATCGGTTTACTGAATCTTTTTCACTTAGTTCTATCACTGTAGTTTTTAACTCAGTCCCAGAGTCGGACAATTACCTTCATCATAGAATTGTAGTTCTAAACATTTAAACATTTTTTTTAAATCTCTATGATACAAATAGTGGTATTGCGTCCAGTTGTTTATCTAACCTATTTACCACGCACTTGGATACAATATTGAATAATTATTCAAATCGTAAGCCAAAGAGTGATAACTAACAGTTTTAAACCGCTATTCTATTTTAAATATTTCAATACTAAACTTTTGGTAATTACCTCGTTGTATGCTTCATTATATTTTTGCAAAGCTTTTGATTTGACAGATTTTTTGTTCAAGTCACGCGGTTTGGCCATTTTGAATTTTTGCCAAAAATATGCTTCACTGTTGGGCACAGCATGTGTACAGCATGTATGGGCAAAGCAAAGCAAGTTTGATAACAATCATGGATTTTTTGGAAAGAATTGCTACAATTTGTGTCTTTAATGTCTTAACCGATCTACTTGATATTAATTTTGCGCGAAGTGTGAAGCTAATTACAAGAAAAATCATTTCGATCAGCTACATTGGTTTGACCCCATCTATTATATTTTTGGGTTATTGCTTTTATCTTTCAGTTTTTAATGAAGTCTTTGTTCTTTGGAAATATTCTACATGTGTTTGTCTCCATTCCAACTAAAATATCATTTAAAATCATATCCAGTCATACACAAAAAAAGTAATGTAACACTAATCACATCAGACAATATGTATATGAATATCTCTTATTGTAACTAAAGGAAACAAGGAGCCAAACAATCACTGTTGTTATTGATAAAGAGGGCATACTTCTACCCATTGGATAGTAGTAGTGGACGTGTGGTTTAAGTCAGCTATCTTAATCGTATTTTGGGCTTGGGTTAATTAATATTCAGAAGCCGACATTGCTCATATTCAAGTGGTGAAAGCAACTTTGAATTCATATTCACTTTTGAAAGACGATTTACTCTAGTGGAATATTCGCAACTCCAATCGTCTTGTGACAACTTTACAGACTTAACTATAAACATGTGATTTTGAGAAAATGCAACAAAGGTCCCGTGATTATACATAAATTTTCACGTGTGTCCTGCACAATAGAGGCAATTTTCTGTTTCTTTGTGGTTATCTACGGCTTAGTCTTTTCCACGAAACGAAACGAAACCCTAACCCTAACCCTAACCCAACCCTAACTCGCATTTTTTTTCATTAGCTTAATAATATCTGAGAAAATTTCACACTGTGAAACACGAAATGATTAGCGTCATTAGTGTTCAACAATCCAAAAACGGCTGTCACGACATATCAGCACAAATGAATCGTGCTGCAAAGTAGGCGGAAAAAAGGTGGAAACTAAATATTCTCGACAAATTTATTTCTGTGACGTGGCGATGTTCGAAGTCGTTCAAAATTTAAGGTTAGCGTTAGGGTTTCGTTTTGTTTCGTGAAAAAGACTAAGCCGTTTTCTACAAAAAAAGGAGCAGGTACATGCGTCATATGCAAATATAAAATGTCATTGTTACATTTACATGTCACTGACATATAATTTATGTTAATCATTTTTTTAGCAATACTTTTTATGACAGACTCGTAAGGTTAGAATATTTAATGAGTGATATATTTTAATCGCTGCATATAGAGCTAGTAAGATCTGATAAGCAGATCAATATGTGATGTGTAGAATCCATTGAGCTAACATTTCCATGCATTGGAAATGTAAAAATTCATTTATAAAAATGCAAAATACAATGTGTATGATACAATTACATTGCTGTTGTTGTTTTTTAAATACGGCTTTTTCAGTTGCGTTTTATTACTAGTATTTATTACAGATTTGAAGAAGGGCTACTCATGACGTCATGGATTCAGTAGTGATCATGTGATCACTGCAAATATTATGTGTTTCACATTTCGTCAAATAATTAACATAATCCTTAGTTACCGAAAGTGTTCTATTTAACACACAGTACAGAAAAAATGAACGTTGTCCGACCCGATTACTGTTATATTTTTTAAAAAAAATACGTTTTGTTATAATTATGAATATTCATGAGTATTAGTTTGAATACTGCTAAAATTACAAATATAATCTGACTGTTTTTAACAACAGTACCAGCATATCAAACGGCATATCGATAATATTTCTGTGCTGGTTCTAGATAGCATATTTTGCTACCTGGCACACGTCTTTAAAATTTACCAACAGGGATAGCATTTGCCGGAAAAAATAAATGTATGTGTGGTCTGGAGAGGTGATGTGTTGTTGACGATGAGTCAAAATAATAATCATGAAAATGTCTCTTTCAGGGTTAACAGTTGGTAGAAAAAAAGATACGCACGACGATGCCTGCGTTCATGCTCGTGAAAACGTACAAACACACATATCTTACGTATTTGGCTATGTATCAATTATGTGTCTCTGTCACCAACAACAATGTGAAAACTGGTCTTCCTGGTATGAAATACGATTCAAATCAAAGAGTATGTGGTGAGCATGATTGTGTAGTCGTTGTTATTTATTTTCTAAAATTATGTAAATTTGTCCTGGTCGACGATGAAAATATGTCGACAAATTAAAAGTGCATTTTTGTACCATGTGTAAAAATGCTCATTGTAGTGTATTGAAGAAACGTTTCTTGACCTTTTGAGTCACATCTAATTTGCATATTGTAAGACGATGTGAATTGGTAAATAAAAATGGAGGCATGTCTTAGTTGAACCTGTTGCAAAAAAGTTCAAAAAATGCAGTTTCTAATAAGCAGTAGAGTGGAACTATTACAACTGTTAGGTCATTTCAGATTAATTTGTCAATTAACGTATATACTAGTGGATTTATATTTGTTCGCTACGATACGATGGAATATTTTTTTGTGGGAAAACTTGAAATGTACAGGATACAGTGACATTTTATAGATATCGAACAGCCTGCTTTCTCAGAATTTCTTACCATAACAGAATATTTTCTTTCATTTCAGAATATGAACCAAAGTAATTAGTTGTAAGTTCATGAAGATACCTAGAATAATATCGTGTCGTTAGACTGAAAGCATATGACACCATCTTTTTTCAAAATACAATTTCGTATTTACTCAACTTTTACGAAATCAGATGTTGTTTTTTTTGAATATCAGTTAAGTGTCTGTGTACCTAATTGAAAAACCCAACTGCACAAGATGTTTTTTTGTACAATATCATGTTTTATTTTCATTGAAGTACACAATTAAAATGTATCTCTTATACTGTACATAGTTTCCTGTTGTTCGGACAATGGAAATCAAATCAGTAGTGCTCCAATCAGATTCTGTGTTGGTTGTCATGTGGTGATGACATCATCAAACCAAGCCAAATGACAGGTGGTAATTGCGTTCTGAATCGTCATGATTTGGATCACTGTGATATTGGTCATTACGGCTGTAACTCATTAATTACATTGTAGTCACAAACACAAAATAGATTATGTACAGGTATTTTTAAGACAGCTTTTAGTGTGAAAATTAAATGTCCATGAGGCCAGGTGACACATCCGTCACGCACATTGTCCCATCGAGCAAAGTGGACCGTTGCTCGCACTGTAATACGCAGGTTACAATAGTACAATAGGCATAGCTGTTAAAAGAATAGACAGCACAGATAGTTTGGTGGTAACAGCAACATTGGTTGTGGACTCGCTTGCAATAGTAGTTTTCTCGTCTGACGGCTCTTGCGTATGCACTGGAGCTTCCGATGTATTTTCTTCTACTTCTTCTTCTGGAAAAAAACAATATTATATATTCAATACGAGAACACAGTTGAAATTTAATCCTAATTGTTGAAATCCCTATATGACTATTTTGGGCTTATGGATGAACATGTCAGTGCTTCTAAAAACGACAAACCATCAATTCGTAACTTCTTTTGCACATATCTGGTGAAGGTAAAATGTGAAAATAAATATAGGTCATATAGTCTTCCCTCTTCAAAAATAGTCTGGTCAAAAAGAAAAAAAATACATTATATCACTTGATGACCTTTCAAATTATGTGATTTTCTATCATGAATGTTTTTTTATTTATTTTTTTATTTTTTTCTAATTTTCCTTTTTTTCTAGGTTTGGCCATTTTTTTCTGTTTGTTTGTGCATTATCATTCCAAAGCAGGTTAAGTAATTAAATAAATATCATCATTACCGGCGTACACAACAGCCACGGCGACGCACAGGACAAACAGAATCAGGTAACTTCTCATTGTGGATCTGCTGGATAATTGAAGTACAGATTAGACCAGCATGCAGTCACACATGCAGTATGAGTGTTATTTGCAAATGTAGATAAATTCGAGGCAGCAAATTCACATATATGGCGTGAGTAATACGGTGAATACTTGTTCCGTTTTTTGTTTGTTTGTTTTTTGTATTAGCTAGTCCACTTTTTCATTAAGGTTGTAGAACGATGAGTATATATTGGCTGGTCATTTAACGCACAGTACAACTTCCATGCATCCTGTCAATATTGTCATGTCCGCACCACATATTTAACGCATGAGGGGACACGTATTTAACAAATTCGATTGTCCTGCCATTTATCGTGCAACATAGCCGCCACGACGATTACGTACACTTAAAAAACTCAAACTGCACAGTTACCAGGATCTTTGTCAATATGTAAAACGCGAAATCAATAAATGGGCGACGCGAACGTAATAAATTTGCGAATGTGTGTGACGGGTTGTCCAAAAGTCGTAATCTAGTTAGTTACAATACACAGAATATATTGGTGTGGTGCTTGACTTGACTTCAATTAAAGCAGGTAACTTACGTTTCAATTGCTTTGAAAGGTGCTACGATTCACTGATTTCAACCAACAGCTCCAATGCAGCGCTCTGAGTCAAAATGACACGCATCACAATCCTTTAGCATGCGTTTTCTTATGAATATTCATCAGATATCTAAAAAGAGTACAGCTTAGGAAAAAGTGCAACCCGTATAAAAAATATGGTTGTGGGCCTCGCCCATAATCTGTGAGCCACACCCATCATGTAATTTCTGGAGAGGAGAGTATAATACAACATAACGTTTGTCTTCGAGTTAGACGATGAGTAATTGTGATTTCTTTTACATGAGCTAACAAGCTTATTCTCTGGTGTGTTTCATATTTTAGTAGTATATTTTTGGATTCCAGACATATTGAGGTCAATGCTGTCGATTTGGTTTTATTTCGTTGACTTCTTAACGACTGGCGGCTATTTTTAAAATTTAATCACAAAATATCAACAAGTCAATAATCAGCCCGACTGGTTATATTGGAGTCGCATTGTTTTTAGATTTAATTTGAAAATGGTCAACTAGAAATCGTGTTGGTTGGTTGATCGTGCATTTTTAAATCGTTGCTCTTAGACTGACTGACAGCAGTTTTTATCTAAAAAAACAGCATCTCAGCGTGTCATCAACGGTTACCCAGCGTGCCTTGGACTATTCGTTCGTACCTGGTATTAGCATCACTGATGGTTTGTTAGTCATGTACGTCACGCATACTCTTTCTATGACCACTCCGGACTGTCAGAGATTTTGCGTTCTCATGTCTTTTTGGAGATTTCACCAATGAACATTCTATCATAAATCATGGATAAAATAACTATAAATATAATATTTATTAAACATACAACTGCAACACCTGAGGCAAGGCAAGGTGGCCAGGGGCATAACCTTGAGTGAAGTATATCACAGGAATACAGGTTATATGTATGTATTTATGATGGCCAAGCATTTGCCAAAGCCTTCGTACCTAAATAATTATGATGGAATTTCCAATCAAGACAGCTATAACAGCGATTTTTGTTCGCGCCTTGAAAGCGGATAAATATATCTGTTTAACTTTGCGTTATTTGTGACGGTCCTCTTCTTAAATGTAGCGAGTAGATACATCAGTTGTCACTGATTGGAATTCAAGTGCACATAGCCAACAGTCCACTGTTTGAAAAGAGCTTGATGAATCTTTAAAAACAAAGTGAAACTTTTCATACTTTTCTTGTTGATCCAGTTGCACATGCCATTAAGTGGTCATTCACGGCCAATACCAGCATAGTATTGAAATAAATAGTGTTTTATATAGAGCAAGCAGTTATTTCCGGTATTGGATGCAAACAACCTCCACGAATATCTCGATATAACTGTCATGAATTTGTTTTTGCGTATCTGTTGACCGACTTAAGGTAGAGATGCAGTTTATTTGGCTTGCTTTTTAATTGAGTAATTAGACAATGAAGATGGTATTATATATCCAACATGTTATATATTTTCTGAAAGCTTATTATACAAACTTTGTAAAACTTGTCTTTATTTTAAATATCCAGAATGCGTTTTTGATTTTGGGTCAAAAATATGCTTTTTTGGACAAAAGTGGTTTAAAAAAAATTAGCTTAAAAACTTCAAGTCCATTTGTGGATAAAATTACATCACTGGATACCTTGGTATACTACTAATTCAAATGCGTCCACTCATCTCTCTAACGACTTTCAAAGTCGCACAGCATGACCTCAAAGTTCACTCTTTTCTATTTTTGCATAATTTATATATCCATGTTAATTGCGGACTTGTTATTTTTGTTCCACTCGCCGTAATAAACTGTCCGGACGCATTTTGAAGGGGAAACTCCTTGTCAATAATGTGTGAAAATTTCGAGGCAAATGGCCAAAGCGTCTATCAGCTATATAATTTAAAACCCAAGAATTCACCAAAAATAGAAGACGAGAAAAAGGCTAATTTGCATATTTGCGCGTTAAACCGGGAATTACTGCTTTGTCATACTTTGTCATACTTTCTAGACTATTGAAATTGAAAGTTGACGTATAGACATAGACATTTTATGTAAAATCGTTGGACCAGAACAACTGCTCTTGAATATATAAATCAGAAACACGTCATTCATACCAGTGTTTTGAAGGGGTCGGTAAAAACACGTGGCAATGGCCAGTAAATATGACGTCATCTCATGAATTATTAAACAGGGGGCGGTCCTAGGAAGGTGACCTTTTATCACGATCAAAACATCATGGCTTCTCTTCGATGTATTTTCAATAAAAAATCTACGAGTATTTCAGAGCCTATGGTTTACCGTGAAGAGTACAAAGTGGGATATTAAATTATTTATCCTTGATGATTTTTATGTAGTATTGAGAACCAACTCCAGGAAGCGAACACACAATAATGAAGAATAATCGCGTAATCCTAGAATCGAAACGCGAGGCACAGAAGTTTTGTTCATCCTTTCCAATCCCATTTTTCCCACTGCAACATATTTGTTAAAAGACATATTTGAATTATGTTCGTTTTTTAAAGAGGATTTTTTTTTATTTTTCCGATTTTGGCAACGCCTTATTCAGGGATTTTCTAAGACAGTCGCAGACAATCAGCGCACGGATGTACGTACAAAACATGCTGTTGTACTACCGGCGACGGTCGCCTGTAAGAAGAGAGCTCCAGCCCCGAACGTAAAAGTTTTAAAATTTCGACCGGTTTTAAATAATTAGTGTTGGAAATCTGACATGTTTTAAGAGTGCAAAATTATGGTGCATTTTTGAGCGGTCGAATTTTTCTGAATAGAAATCGGCAAATGAAAAAAATAGGAGTGCTAAACAGTGTGCTTCGTTAGTTTAAAAAAAATGGAATGTCCGTCAAATTGACGTAAACTTCCTCATTTTTCACGGAAAAAGCAAAGGTCGTGGCCGAGTTGCAGGCTAAAAAACTCAAAAATCAAAACAAAATCATCAATCAGTAAGTATTATGACAAGGAAAACAAAACATCAGACGCGGAGAAGCGGTCAGCGCGTCAAAAGAGTTGTTACCGTAATGTATCAAGTTACCTCTCTCTGTGATTTATTTTTCATTGAAATTATTTGGTTGTTTTCAATTAATTTTAGCGTACCTCTGCAATTTATTTTAGCATTGTCAGTGTTTGCTTCAGTGAATTAAACGGAGTTCGTCCGGTTACAAACAAAGCTGTCTCGCACCACCTAACAAAACTTGCGAATGATCGTAGTAGAGGTATCCATTGGACAAAAGATACACAAAAGTTTGTATCTCCCCGACCCAGTGCAATATATCCGGTTAGAATCAAAGCTCACGTGTCCCTTATTTGAGGGACCAGATTCTGCCGTAAATTCGGGATGGGATTTAGAAAAAAAATAAAATGGGACTTTTAAGGTGTATTTTGGCGTCATTTTCGGATATTTCAATCATTCCTGATGCCTAAAATAGAGTCTAAGTTTTACCGTAGTCATTGACGCCTATTCAAGAGTATGATGTTTATTGTGACTAGCGTGAATGGGTAAGCTTCGTTTCGACAATGAGCAGTTATCACTGTAAACAATGTTAAATTATTCTTCACATGCTCAGTTTATTTTTTGAAAACAATTATTTAAAAATAAAATCTCTCAGTCAATCAGAAACTCGGATTCATGCCTTCAGGGAAAGTCATGTTTGGACGCTCACATCAATTTTGTTTTTCGTTCGGTGGGCTGATGCCTTCAGTGTAGCTTTTGCCTCTTCCGACATAGAAATCATCTGAATCTTCTTTCTACCTCTCTTTCTTTTCAGACCACGCATAATGTAATGATAAAAATTAGGAAAAAACACTGAGGAAATATAATGTTTGGTTTGCTAGCGAGCGAGAACTGATTTGAGAATAATTGCACATGCGCGTGAATTGAATGAACTATGACCCGTACAATCTCGATTTGCATATTGTCAATCAAAGGTCCTGTTATTTGGTTACTCATGCAAATTAGACAATTGGACATAAACATTGCCACGTGAGAGTGTTTTTTTTTTATTTTTAACCAGAAAATAAACAGCAATTTTAACGGTGTTCCAAGAAGAATTCATTGGTCAAATTTTCACAGAATGTTCTTTAGATAAAAATCTATATAAAAAACGAAAAAAACTATTTTTGATTGAAATTCACAAATAAACTGCATCTCTACCTTAATTAGCTGATTATTAGCTCAATTGCTGTGTTATGTCTGTTTGAAGTTTTGGACGGAACTTGGCTCAATGATTTGGAACTAATTACCAGATAACCGCCGCTATTCTGACTAAGATTCTGACAGTTGGTATCCATAGTTATTAATGTAGTGAACGATTAATCAAAGATATGACGTATTCAGTACTTAGTGTGATTGGCTTTATGATTGAAGGTTACGCCCTAGAGTCTTTTTACTGCTTTGTAATTGGTTAGAGTTTTGAAAATGAATAAAGAGAGTTTGAGTTGGTCTTGGGGAGCACAGCACGATAGACGCAGTCGTGGTCCAGTCCTGGAGAGCCTTGGGGCGAGCCTTGACGCAGTCTAAAAGAGTCTTGGGTCAGCCTTGCGATAGTCTTGGGGATTTTTCCCCAGGGCGCTGTGTCTGATAGAGTGCTCGATTGACCGACTAAGACGAGAGCTGAAACGTATTTCGTTATGTGTGTCTTATTTGACTGTAAAGTATAAGTGACATTCCCGATCCCATACCTCAAGCGGACGAGATATAGAGACGAGACGAAATTCCCCCCTGACACGTGTGGAGAACCCAGAGAGAAGAGAATTTCCCCCTGATATAACTAATAAACGGTTGTCGGTGAGGGCGCCACTAATTTGAATCTGTGAATGGCAATAAGCAAAGAAAGCGCTGTCTGGTAACAAACTCAAAATATTTGCAGTATAGAAAATAATTAATGAATACGTAAATAACATCAATGACCGTACACACAAAGTTACATTCAAACGGGAGAGTCGACACCTGCGCATGCGTCAGATGGCCGTAGCGTGTCATTGTGTCGTTTTTAGCGTGTGTTGTTATCGTCGCTTGAGACTCAATTCCCGCGCGTGTGCAGGTGGTGACGACCCTCCCGCTTTAATGAAATTACGCATCAGTGCACATCAACCAACATTGAACATTTGAGACATAAGCCAAGAAATAAGATTTATTATCTTATGTCTCTTTACAGTAATTTCAAGGCACTAAGTACCATTAAAAATTATACTGTATTTTGGGATCTCAAAAACTATTTAAAAAAACACGCCCAGTGATTGGTGGGTTTCCGTATATTGTCTACAGTGGGTGTCTAGGCGAGGGTTTGCCTTGTCATCTTGATTCATTGCACGTAGTTGACTCAACGTGACATGGCGGCGTTAATGACTCGTTTTAGTTTGTATTATTTCGAAGGTAAACATGCGAGGTTTAAAAAGGTTTAAATAGCCATAGAATAATGTACAAAATACAAAAACAATGTATGCCGGAATACGGTGAATACCATTTTAGTGTAGATTCCCGTAATTTTGAAGATTATTTTATCACTAGCACAAACAAAATTGCTTACAACCAACAATTTTGATTAATTGAATTTGTATAATTAGAGAAGCAGACCACCTCAAATATTTCTTGGCGACTATGACGTGATTACAATCTGATTTGAGCTATCCCCCCCTGCCCCCCTTTTCACAATACTGATTAAAAAATGAGGAATATCGATGTTGTTACTTAGTCATGATGACATTAACGACCCTCACGAATTCACTAAATTGTTTCTTGTGTACCATTATCAGTATTTAACGACTGACAGATTCCGTCCCTGGCCCGTACTTTTTTACGTATTTATACGTATAGTCACCGTACTGTGAATATGTGTGTCCAAAACATCTAACACAAGTTTGCTATTGAATTAAAGAATAGTAAACAGTACTCTATTTCATTTTTTTCCCGCTATCTTCCCTGAAAGAATGAATCAGTGGGAATTCATGTTTTACATTCAACTCAAAAAGATTCAGGGAAAACAAGTCATTGACAATGACACAGTCCCCGTTAAATTTTTGAAAGTTCTCTTTGTGCTCGTCATATTAAAGTGGAGGGGGTTGTCGCGAGCATGTCCTTGAAACTTGAGTCCCAAGTGGCGTATACAACAGATTGTTTATTTACATCAAATTCGAACATGTGTTGCGTGACGACCCCTCCGGTTTAAGACATAGCAAAGAAAAACATAGATCACAAGTGAAAGCATGTCCAAGTTATCACATTTTAAACAAACAAGATGGCCGCCAGTCGGCCAGATTTGATCAAATTGCAAATTGAATTGACAAGTACATGTACCAATTTATGACATGCTAAATATCAATGAAAATGATACATGGTTGACAGAGATATAGTAATATAGCCATTATTAGGCCATCTTTGACCTGATTATGAAACAAAGTGACATGTATGATGTATGTGCCAAATACGAATGAAAATGGTACATAAATCTTGGTAATATAGTAGTAAGGCCAAAAACTCAGATGGTTGTCAATTTTGAAACATAATGCCATGGACATGTATCCTAACATGTATAATCTATGTACCAAGTTTGAATGAAAACTGACAAAGCATGTCCAAAATACAACATTTTCAAAATAAAAGATGGCTGCCAGTCGGCCATTTTGAATCTAATCGCTAAACCACTGCATGTGCATATGTCCCACATAAAGTGCTGGGCACATGCAAAGAATGAATCGGAATAGGTCCAAAGGATTCTGAAATATGACTCCGGACGAACGGACGGACGCACGGACGGGGACCGAATTATAAGTCCCCGTTTTCCCCCCGGGTACTAATAAATGTCATACACAACAGCCAAAAATGTATTTTCAATGGAAACTAATTCTAGGTAAAGTAGTGACTTCATAGGTAACAAGCACTCCCGCCATGTCTGTAGAGTCGCGTTTTTGTAGCCGTTGAAGTTTTTGAAATATGGGTCAAAGCCTGAGTGACCCGTACTTGTATCGCATTGTGTCACGTGATTAATACTAGAGCAGTTCGTAGTACTTCAGTCACATGTGCCGGTCAACATTACCCTATACTAGGGGACTTTGGCTGTCTGTCAGAATAGCTCGTTTAATTTTTCTCCAACCATTAACATTTTATGTATATTAGCAATTACTATACAAACATGGTTGGCTCATGTATTTTGTGAGATACTGATGAAAATGTGTCTACAAAAATGTTATGTTCTGTTATAAGTGTCACTTAATAGGGTGACAACTAAAGTTTGTATAGTTGCCATTTCATTGAAACAGTAACGTGAGAAACTACGATGTGCAGCACATACTAATATGGGAAAGAGCACATAAAATTATCAGTGACCGGCTATGAGATGGTGATGTATTTACCATTTCAGCCAGAGTCGACAGTACGTGATCGTCTGCACCGTAATCCTTAAAGCGCGGTGGTCGTACTAATATGGGAAAGAGCACATAACATTATCAGTGACCGGCTATGAGATGGTGATGTATTTACCATTTCAGCCAGAGACGACAGTACGTGATCGTCTGCACCGTAATCCTTAAAGCGCGGTGGTCGTCACGCAGCGCGTGTTCGAATTTCATGTAAACAAACAATGTATTTTACACGCGTTGTATACGTTGCTATGAGTCCCATATCGAACAGGACGCGGTGCGACGACTGCCGCCCTTTAAATTTCGCTTGACAAAAGATTATTTCAGTAGATGGAGCCTTCTGAAGATTTGGACGCCATATTTTTGCCCTTGCAAGTGATTTAATGTGCAACGTTGGTATATAACGTATATGCTATGCTTCCTGTGTCTACTTTTGGTGGTGATCATTACTATTTGGCACAAATAATGCAAGAAATGTTTTATTAAAAATAAAAAAAATCAGAGAAAAGTGTAAGTGTAAAATGTAAAATGACAAAAATGTAGAAAATAGCACAAGTAGTGCTAGCCAAGTCTACTGTCCAATATAGAAATGAATAATATATTATAATGATTAAGATAATAATAGTCGATCAACAAGTTAAACAACCATTTGTTTTATTCACTACGTAATTGAGTTATGAATAAAGAGCAGACACAGTATTAATTTGATTTCATTATATGTCGCTTCAGTTTCCTTTTCAAAATTTAACGATTTGTTTAGTATGCATGGGAAGTTCATTTCACATTTTGATTCCCTGGAAATAGAAGGAAAATTCACAGAAAGTAGGTCTCTTTAGGTGATATGATAGATTTGATTTAGTTGAGAATCTAGTGTTGTACACATGCTTGGATAGGATGAAATAGCTTACAAGGAAGTCTATTAAAATGAATATCATATATGAAGGTGCATGATTAGTTTTTGAATAGGTCATAACTTTATAAAATACCAAGTGAAATAAAGAGTGCTCGACTATGAGTAGATTTATTCTTGACGGTCACAGTATGCACAATTCCTTTGTGGGTTGTAAATATGTCATCTGTTGCTCCTTTGAGTGTGGATATGGGAAGACCGCCACTGAACACCAGCTATTTCTTGCGAATAACAAGAATGCACTGAAAACAATAGATAGGAATTGCTGGTATCTCATAGTATCTCAAAGGGAGATGGATGTACATGTGTACACTAGGAAATGTTGTTTTTTTCATTTAAAAATAATGTTAGTATTATGATATATATATATATTCAGTTTTTCAAATATTGGAATCAAACACTGGCGAAATTGAATGATAATATGACGCCTCTGTGAAAATTATCATCATAATGGATTAGCATTCTAATTTTGTAGCAAAAACAAGGCCATTTTTTAAATTGTTATTCCATGCAATATAGAGTCAACATGGATTTTTTGGTATGAATTAAGTAAATAAATAAATAAATAGTAATATTCCTTAAGTTGTTGTATATTTTCAATAAAAAGCATACAAACTGTTAGGTAAAGCGCTACAGTTGTTACTTTGCGTCGTGTATTGAATCCGTGAATGCTGTATGATGACTGTATGATACACGTGGAATGTACATTTCCTGTGATATCATTGAAGTACATTTAATTAACCATTGCTATTAATACCACATACACTGTGGGTAACTGCTGCTTAATATTGACTTTTGCCTTGTGATTAAGAAAATTGTTTATTAGATAGTAAAAGCAAGCTAATGGCACAAACGTTCTACAAGCGCACTGGCAGATCCAGAAATTCGGTAAGGGGGCGCGCCCCTTTTTAAGTGGCCGAAAGGCTCGTCCGCGCACCTACGGTGGGCTGGGTTTGTCAATTGATTTGTCAGTTATTATTTTTTTCGGGCTGAAGGGGAGGCGCGCGCCTGGTGCGCCTCCTCCTGAATCCGCGCGTGAAGCGGGCGCGCTACTGAGTGCACATTGCAATCAATGTTAGAGTAATGCACTTATGGACTAACACCACCACCAGTCTTCTACTTGTGATACTGATTTGCATCTGTCATTGTGTGACACAATACACCAATTAGGTGTGTCTAAACTAGACTATATAAACAAGATGAACTATCACCATTCTACAGTCTGTCGATACACACCGTCACACCGTCACCCTAACCCTTCCAGCGTAAAGCCTTACTCAACTCGTACAACCATGCCAGAAACAGACGACTTAACCCCTCCATTTGAAAAGACCTACTATTACGATGGAAGGAAGGATAGACTCATGGTAACCGCTATGCACACCGATAGCATACACGCACTGAAAGACTTCGAAGTCAGAGACGATGATGTGTACATTGTAACTTACCCGAAAGCAGGTAAGCATGTGCTTGCAGAAAAAATGGAGTTAAATGTGGTTTACCTCTAAACCGCGATTTACAATTTGCGAACCTCTCTCAAAGTCTTACGCTTTTTGAATATTAGTGGTGCTAATAAAAAAAGTGGATATAGTAGGATAATGAAATGGTATTGAAGTTAATTTGTAAAAATACGTGTCTTGGCATTATGTTAAGAGTTGAGATTGATATAATGTAACCGACCAAAAGTATCACTTACCTCCTTATGCCAATACCAAGAGCCGTTAAATTAAATTCAACTGATTCAAAGTACAGTACATGTAATTAGATACAGCTCAATTAAACTGTAATTAAGTTACATTCCTAAACAGAATTGTAATTTAATTAGATCGGAATTAATTACGTTTCTAATTAGAATTTACGAGAAGTTTTTTTAATTTAGTTTTTATTGAATTTTGCTTCAGCGTTGAATTGCAATTTAATTAAGTTGCATTTTTATAAGAGATTGCATTTGATTTTATAATTATCTTTAATCGCGGTTTAGTATTTGCTGTAAATGTGAGACTCGACCAGAGGAGGAGTGCAGCCACTGTGACTATATACTGGGTCAAAATATCTATTTGTATAAAAAATTGTGTATGGGTATAAACGGACCCTAGATGCCATGTCACATCCGAAGGAATGTACTGTGTTCATTGTAGTGGTCCGTTCATGGAATTATTCCGGCCGCGGTTCAAATTTGTGCCCAAAACCAGGAGCAAATGAATCACTCCAAATTCAATCACTTGTATGTTATCAATCGAAGTATTCAAACAGGATGTAAACTCATAGTTGCTGCTAACATACAAAGTAAAGTAAGCAAATAACACCGAATAAACGGCATAGTAAACACTACGTTAAATCAAAGTAAACAGGAACCGAACCGGCGCTCGCTTACGGCACCTAATCGCCTAGCTTCACGCCACTACACGTCTTCCTCTCCGCCACCGGGCATCCCTAATAAATAATGCTTAATAATCGAGCTTATTACGTGCGGAGAGCATGAAACCCGTCCACATGATCCAAACCACACAGCTTAGCCAGATTGCGGCAAAGCCTTTTCAGATCTGGCTGTACCAGAATGGTGAAAGCCGAAAGTAAGGATGGCAGCGTTTCGTGGGGTTTAAATGTAAAAACGGTTGAAACACAATTTATATAAAAAAAGGTAGAACATTCACTTAGTTTGTCGTTTTTCGCATACTCGTCGTGAAGTTTGATATGCAATCCCAACTTACTGTTAAACCCCATGTAAAAAAAATGGGATTTACCAATGTTAACCATAGTGGGATCTCAGAAACGGCCAAAACAGAAAATTATCCACACTCCAATTAAAGGAAATGTGCATGACATGGGTACGATACAGTACTACTGCAATGATGCAATATGTGTCAGGTATTATGTAATCACGATCTATAACCTTGCGTAACAAATGAGTACAGTATGGGGTGAGTGAAATTAAAAAAAAGTACGGGCCAGTCGACGTCAGTGAGTAAATCATTCGGTCGTTGAACTCAATTTGACCTCCAGTCTGTTGGGAAGGTGAAGGAACGGACGTGCCTCTCTGTGATATCTTTTAATTTATTTTGTTGTGTCAGGTATTTGATAACAATCAGCAAACCATGGTCTATTTAATCTGCATTTATCTTGCATAACAACTATGTTGGGTGACAGTTAAATAAGACAAGTACGGGTCAGCAACTCATTCATACGGTCGTTAAAAATACATCAATTGAAAAATGAGATACAATAAATACAATTCAGTCTAGTATTACCGATCAGTCTTTTGGGAATAGGGTGACTCAGACGGACCAAAAGAGTGGGAGGGCCCGCCGTTTTTTTTTGTTCATAATCCGGCCATTGCGGTTTATTCCTTCAACAAATGTCTCTTTTAAATTGAATATTGGAAAAATAAGCAGCCTTTATCTGTTATATATACTGGAGTTCGTCGTCTGTAAATTATGTACACAAAGTAAGGACTTATGGGTGACCAATCATGGCCATGTGTTATTTGAAACAATGAATAATTATATTACAGACACACCTTTACCCTTTACCCTTTTTCCAGTTGGAAGCAATCAGCGGAACCACTGCGCCCTCGAGACTGATGGCAAACTGATACAAGTCGGATTAAATTATGATCTATCTGTAATTTATGTAAAATCCACCATTTTTAGTAGTTTTTTATTTTTGAAAGACAAAAAAAAAAAAAAAAAAAACGAGTATTCTGTGCCTTTATCAAATTTTCATTATCAAATCTTTTATGAGTAGCCGCTCACTTCTATGCTTCAAATTGCCTGTGTCGAAAATATGTAAAAATGGACTGTTGGAACAGCATAAGCAACCATTGATGTGTTCAGGGGTGCTAAATGACTGTTAACTATATAAGTGAAAAGGAAGAAAGGGGGTGTAATCATGTTTGCATTGCTAAGAACACTCAAACGGGTAAAAACTGTGGTATGTGTTGGTCACGGATTGTTCGTTGTTTCTACATAGAAAGTATTATGTTTAGTATGTCCATGTCACCCTCTAACAAATCAATATGTACTTCTACAACATGTGACGGTTATGGAACTTTATGAATGATTCTCTTTTAACATGCTCATATGCATACCAAAATAAAATTTATAACGCAGGCTTTCTCACAAAATCGTGGGTGGCAAATTTCAAGACTAGTCCAAACGACGATAGTGCAGATTATCACATCAGGTGTCGTAATAATATTTCACTTTCCTTGTAGGTACAACCTTCATTCTCGAGATCGTAGATGCTATTATGCATAGGGGAAACATCGACGAAATCAAGGGCAAAAGGATGGAGGATAAACTTAATCTGATCGAATTAGGCCCGGCACCAGGCATCGAAATCGCTACGTATAAAAAAGTGTCAACGTGGAAGTCACCTCGACAAATCCAGACTCATCTGCCAGTTGATTTGATGCCACCGCAGGTGTTCACCAAAAAACCTAGGGTATCTAAACATTCATCTTCAAACATGACATATATCACGTATCCCGATAAAACTGTCTGGTGGAGGAGATATGTTGGGTTGGTCGCGATCAAACACGTGATTAAGCCACGAAATTCCCGCATAGTGTAATTCGTCTCCGTTATAAATTCTCGATATGTGACGTCATTTTGTATCACATCTAATGCAATTCATACAATGTTTGAATTTAGATTATCCTTGTAACAAGGAATCCCAGGGACTGTTGCATATCTCTTCATGCATGGCATGCGACTGTAAAGTTCTTAGAGCCATGCGATTGGGACTATTTAGTCGATCGTTTTGTAGAAGGCCAGGGTAAGCATTATATTTTTTACCGTTATAGCGCCACCAATATATATTCTCTACCTGAATATGAATATATGACTGCATAGCATAATTTGAATA
The DNA here is from genome assembly GCF_978046115.1 of Saccoglossus kowalevskii. NCBI lineage: Eukaryota > Metazoa > Hemichordata > Enteropneusta > Harrimaniidae > Saccoglossus > Saccoglossus kowalevskii. The sequence continues at coordinate 21,993 of NW_028188753.1, read as the reverse complement.
ATTTCAGTTTGTCTTCAGCGTCGATTTGCCTCTATTGTTATGGCTGTTTATATATATTCAATAGCATACACAACACACAAATATATCATATACAGGTCATAATTGTGAAATGTGGGTCTGAAAACATGTGACTCTGAAATTGGGTCTGATCTCGAACATAAAATATAAAACAGGATAGTAAGACAAAGTCGTCACACTTATGTAAAAATATATGAACACACTTTTCGAATCGATATTTACGATAGTTAGTTTAGTTTCCGTCCAGATTACCTGATATATCAGCGCAAATTATCAACTTTATCCGTCCATATTATAGGTTTAATTAATATTTTCTCAAATGCACTGTCATCTGAGTGAACCATTTTGCTTATCTAATTATTTATTCTAATGGCGTATGGCTGTTTAGCGCAAAGTAATACATTATACAATGGGATTGCTAACATAAAAGTCAAACCAACATAAACTTAGCCGTGGGCCAACATCACCTATTTTGTTGACAGACATAATTGACACCAAATAATTTACCATTTTATTTGTTTTATTATGACCACCTAGTTATCTGGGGATGTTGGTTCGAACACTTGGCAGACTGGCTTAAGTTGAGCGGTAGGGACAACTTCCTGCATTTGAAGTACGAGGACATCAAAGAGGTATGGATAATAAAAAGAAGCGCTCTCAAGCGACTAATTAGTTATGTGTCGACAGTTAACAGAGACGGGCGTTAAGACAGTGTCCAGATAGAAAACTGTGTTGCGTATGTCACTTATAAAATTGCAAATCTCTAAAATTAGTATTTGTTACAACTATAACGCTATACTGTATATATTGTTATCCCGTAACGAGCGGAAAATCACCCTTCCCAGGGTATTATATTCGAATATGCCCACATGCCTTCGGATGTGGTTTGTCTAGTTTGTAGACGTGGAAACTTATGATACACCAATCTCCATCCATTGAGCACTGCTTTTTCATTTAAATACAGGATCGCCAAGGTGCATCGGAGACAGTTGCTAAGTTCCTTGGTTACGACTTAACCCCCGATGAGATGAAGAGAGTCGTAGACCATACCGATTTCAATAACATGAAAGAATATATGAAAACAGTAACACAACGTGACGTGTTCCTACGTGAAAATAGACATTGGCAACGCAAAGGTAATGTTAGATCGGTACTTCAATCAGTAAATTATATTTTATTACAATTAACACTACAGCTCAATTACACTCGTGGTCTATGTATGTGTTCACAATGTGTGTGTTCGGTCAGTTGAATATTGACTAACAAAACATGTAATACAAGTATGTACAGGTATGCATAATTGATAGCATGTCGAGAGCTGATTGCCTTCTCTTACCTTATATTGGAATAAAAATAAATATCTCGGTGACAGACTGTGCTGTTATATAGACCAGTGCTCAGTCAGTGTCAAACAATCAGTTCGCTCGAAACTTGAGCCGCCCGAATACATGGTGACATAGATGAAAGACTATCTAATCGAAGCTGAACCAGTGCCCCCCCCCCCCGCCCATAGAATGCCTAAATATAATATACACAACGAATATAAATAATGATTATGGTATTTGTCGGTTGTTTCGTCAGTACACTTCAAAAAAAAATAATCTAAAAATGTGTACTTTTTGATCGTGAAAATTACTGGATTTCTTTTGTTCTTGTGTTGCATTGTATTGTAATGTAATGTAATGTACGAGTCATTTTTCAACTGAGATAGTGATTATCTTAGATATCTGACAACAAGATATATCAATTTTTATGCTTGAAAAACACTTTTCATTTCATAATTCATTTTATTGAGCTAATCGCGCTCTAGATATTATTACACTTTATTAATTAATCGTCTCAAAATAATCTGTGTTCCAGGAATCGTGGGCGATTGGAAGTCAAATTTCACAGTGGCCCAAGATGAAAAATTCAAGGAATGGGAGCAGCGAAAATGTAAGGAGTATGGAATCGACTTCATGCAATACTACACCAAGACACCTAAGAAATAAAGATTCTCAACTTGGATCACAAACCCGACTTTATAGAAGTTACCTGTAAAGTGTGAACAACATATCCAATCAAATATCGTTGAAAACAATGCAAAACACAAAATAAAACAAGTCGTTGAGAATGACACAGTCCCCGCCCCTTTCTTTCAACCCTATTTTAATGTCTTAATTTACAATGATGTACCATTGGGAGAACATACATACTAAACATACTAAACAAAATGGGGTTTAATCACAATTTTACTGGAAATTGTTTGAGAAAATTGATTATTGATTTGATTATCTAAACTTGATACTAAAATTAGAAACTAATGCTGTCAATTTTTTGATAGCATCATCAAGATTCTTACATTCCAACATTACATTCGGACCTTTCAATGCCATTATCATCAACCTTGTTCGTTGTAGAACATATTAAATAATATAGGTGATATTACACTTTGAGTATATTGCAAACACTTTTTTGTGGTGAACTTGCATGTATATAATATACGTTTTAGTGTATCATTTTACTTAGTGATATGAACAATAAATATTATTGAAGGGGTTCGTAAAATATGTTTCTGGTTGAATTCTTCCTCCAAAATGAGGTGAGGCTTTGTTTTACAGATTTTGCACAATCCGAATTTGTCAACAGAGGGCGCTGTTAACATTATACCTGATAATAATATACTGTACTTTAATTCAGATTGCACACTGGTTGCCAACTGCTTATGTACTTTTTGTAAAGTTGAAAATGAAACAATGTTATTACTGTATCTTTACTCGTAATTCCTAGACAACATTCTCGTGATGGTTCTAAAAATGCAATTCAAAATACGGTCCAGTATGCACGATATAATACTCGGTTCAAATAAGTTCTCCCAACTTTCAACAAAGTATCGTCTCGGTCTTGGTAAAATACATCTATATATGCTAAATGTAATCAATCCAACGTTTAATATTGGTATAGATGAATTTAGGAATATATCACAACAAAGAATCATATCACACAAACCGGTCCATTTCACAGGATTCAAGTTTCAGATATCCTTCATTTGCAAATAAACTGAATAAACAAACAAATTTCCCCCCTGAACGCAATCTGACCAATGTGATAAAATTATGACACTTTTTATAAGTAACCCTACTAGCAGTATATACAAACAAGCAAAGAACACTTTTCGTGAAATAAAAATTGCAAAATTATAAAACCCACCTGCGTTATTGGTTCCGAAATCCTCATTATGGGCTTCTGTTTTAAACGATTCTGATGTAATAGCTCGGAAATCACGTTAATAATATATAAGTCATGTGATAAAGTAACTTGTTTATGTAAAAGTGGTAGTGAAATTAATACTAATATTAACATTAATATTAATAATATTTAATAGTAATATTTAGCATTCGTTCATCTGCAATTGTTTTTGTAATCTAATAATATAATTATCCACATTCTCTGGGGTATATCTATATTGTGTATGACCTCAACAAATAATTCATGTCATTGAGATTTTTGGATCTTCCACCAAAAACTTCGTATACCTATTCCATTGCAAACGATGGAACTATTTGGATGTAGTGAACACATTAACTTTTCTTACCTTCTTTCTTTCATTGGCACGGTAATATCAATTATCAAAACTGCTAGTCAATAGAGCATAACGATGTTTGGCGGATATTTGATTCAAGAGTGACTACTTGAGATGTATAGCTTCGTGGCCATGTTTAACCCAAGCTGTCGTGTCTTATTACTCGGTGATATGAATGTGTCATGTAGACGTATTCCACGGTATATGAGGTGATTTGGTACCAAATGTAATCTTGGTGAATTATTACTAACGTTATCTTGTTTAATGTGTGTGTGTGTGCGTTACCGATGTTTATTCATTTTACACAATGTATCTGTGTTAATCAACTCACTGATCACCTTTAAGTGCTACTACACGCATAGAATACCCAGACAACATCTGCAGATAGAAACGGGGGATTATGATGGTTATTAAATTACCATCCTGATTACCCGCATGCACGCTCAAATGCAATTTGTCGCTCATCAGCTCAAGAAACATGCCTATTATAGTAAATTCTTACAATTGAAACTCCTTTCCAGTGACTGCATTATTCGTTGGGTTATTTACCTGCGTGTGTCCCTATAGGACGCGATAATGCCCGTTTTATGAACGTGACGTTTATAGTCAACAAAAATGGCTATTGCATTTCGATGACATGCCAAAATCCATCAAAAACCGATGCTTGCTGATGTTCAATTGTCAGATAAAAAAATAAAATAAAAGTATTTACAATTCAGAGGAAACGGACGTAAAATCATCCTTGAAGTCAAAACCTCTCGTGAAAACTGTCATGGCGTCGTGTTATCATTTCCACTGAGGGAGGGACACAGTGGATTACATAAAGCCGATGAGATATTCATACAGTTATATAAACATAGCTATCGCCATTGGGTGGGTTGAGTCTGAATTTACCTTCCCTCCATCCTTTAAAATAATACTATGTATGACGCAGTTTTTCTCGATCTCCGGGGAAATGGACCGTGCGGAGTTAGGGAGTTAGACGACCCAGTTGAAATGAGCCGTAACATGTTGCTATACAACGGTTATTCGCAGTTTTTACTACTGTATCGCTCAAACGCCGGCGAGACAAATTCGAAATGAACTATTGTAAATCGAGGCAGGTTTCATTAATATTCGGTTTTGTAACACCCCTTATATAATGGCCTTGGTCGCTCCATAAAATAATGGTTGCATCCAATATTAAAATATAGATGGCGGGCTACAGCGTTGATTCAGGTCTTATGCCACTAATTAGCCAAACACCGTTCGTATTCCTATGCTCTTAGTGTTTTTTCGAGTGATTTGTCTAGGTGCATTCCCACTACATAAAATGTGTCTTGTTTACCTCAGTTTTGTCCGAGTTTGAGTGCATTTCTTGCATGTGGTTGATTACTGGCATGTTAATTTCTCATTTTAGAATCATGTTGCTGACTTCGTTTATCATTTTCATATAGCAATCTGCATATATGTTAAAATTGTCATCTATGGAGTTTTAATAAAGTGAGATTTGAGCTACAATCACCTGTTTGATTAATTTTTATCTTCCCCAAATTAAAATTTTTGTTGAAATTATTTGTTGAAACTATTTTGGTTAAAATCACGAAAGTATTATTGCAACATTTGACCCCAATGACCCCAATCAGTCAAGGATGGCGTTTGGCGAAAGCACTATTCCGACAAAATGAATTTGAATTCTAAGTCAGGTCTAGTATTAATTTCTAAACTACATACCCAGTTATACTGAATTAAATCAGCAGTTCTTGAGATATCAGTAGTTAACATCAACATATACATGCATGCTTAGTAGTAAGATTCATTCTAGGAATATCATAATTGGGACTAGTAGCTTAACGTGTTGCATAGGTTGAAGTAGTGGTTAACATTATATAAGCTTATTCTTATTAAGATAAAAATACAAACAAACAAATGTGGAACTTACTAACTTTATAGATGCCTAAAATATTTAGTGTTTTAAATTGGAGGGTCGTGGGGGCACGAACATCTATAAACGTTATCAAACGATAAATTTTTCAAGAAAAGTGTTGTAGGTGTTACCCCATATTTCAATACAGTAAGTAATATGTGGTAAAATGAGAGAGTTGTAAAGCAGGATAAGAATAGATCGTGGGACAAAATGGCGGATTTTAGACAAAATACCAATTTTAAATGAAATCGTTTTACAAATGTGTTTTTTTTCCAATTAAATGTATTGTCAATTGTCACATTCAGGTACTAAGATGAGACGCCCTCTATAGTTTCATTTTGAACCGTAGCGTTACCACAAGTATTAATTGCTCCCTGAGGTGTTTTAATTAACATATAATTAGTTTTGTCCGTGTTGTCTGTGCACCAGTTTCACACCTTGAATTCGATATTAATGTTGTTGAGATCAATATCGTTATTCTTAAGAAAAGATTGGTTTCATCCGCAAAAAGGCGGAAATCGATGAAGCTGGTTAGCAACATCATTGGTGTAAAGGTAGAATACAATTGGACCGATAATCGATTCCTATGGAACACCGCAGGTGATATGTATGGGGGACTCGTGTCAATTACAGCATACTACTTGCGATCAAAGAGTTAGTTTGTAAACCATTGTAATACTGTGCCCCTAAATCCATGATTTTTCGTATCATATGTTTTTTTTCAAGTAAATAAATATGCCAATAGTTATATCTCCACTGTCCAGATTTGTAGCTATGTCTTTGACCAAGTCAGCCAGGGCAAGTTTAATATTTTTGGAGTATTTCGTAATTTTATATGAAATTAGTCATTTGTTTGCCGACAATTGTCTTATAAACCAATGATAGGGAAAATCGAAATAGGCCTGTAATTTCCTACAAATATACTGAATGGGTCCTCGTTTAAATACTGGAGTAATCCTGGTTATTTTTAGCCGGGGAAAATATTTTTTATAAATGAATTGCTAATGATGTGAGCAAGGAAAGCTGAGAAAATGAAAGGTGACCGTATTACAAGTTTTGAGTGGATTTGGTCGTTACTAATAGAATGTTTGGGGTCTAAATGATTCATCTCAATAAACATTTTCATTCTATTTATGACTAACTTTCTCAAGAATCTCAAGCATTTTTATAGTTTTTTGGTAGCTGATTTGCATAGTTTTTGGCAGATCCACTTCTCTTTAACAAATTCTCATCTGCACCCATCAAGGCGGTCCCACAAAAAAATCAAATCAAACGGTTTGCTGTTTTTTGAAAAGAAGTTATCCATCCACCAGATTCATAAGTCACGGATTTTTTACTAGTCACGGGTTTTTTACTGGTCGGTGTACGGTAAAACCCTTCAACTTGATATGACTGTTCGAAATTGTGCATGGCAAAATTTTACTGAAAATAACTCTTTTTATGGATTCTTGATTTACGAGACGAAGTTGTTCTGCATGGCAGCCGGTCGCAATGTCCGATTGATATCACGCACTAGCTTAGCCTAACCTGTTGTTTATACGTAATTTTATAGCGATAACTGAAACACAGATAGATAAACACAGATACAGTAAAAAATAAAATAGAATAAAGATATTATGCATTACGTTTTCACATTCAGCCACGAATCAAGAAAAAATAAAATATCGTGTTAATAACAAAGGAAAGAAAACAATAATACAAATAAATACTCAAATTTTGTATTTGAATGTATTTTTGTTATCTCTCTATTGACTTTTCACCTCCAGGTCGCGTAACAATCAATGTACGAAGACAATAACATTTATTCTTAGGTACGCAGAATCTTTAGGAATATAAAGTACGAACAGAGTTTATATATATCCAGACGATTAACTAGAAGAATTTATCCAGAATAGTCCGAGTAGGAGGGATAATTCTGACTTAAAAACGCACCGCTGAAACCGTCTATAGAAATATTTAGGGAAAATTCTAATACGTCTAACGCGTAGGTATTGTTTGTATCAAGATCAAAGTTTGCGTATGACGTCGTCATAAGTCAGCGTGGTGTAACTAAAATGCAGCACCTTGCAAATACCATAATAACTTGATACATTGTACACAACAATCACGCTATACAATTTGGATATAACTTTCCCTAACTCGTTTATAAATGAGGAACATTTTAATTTTGATAAACATATAATGGCGACATTACAATCATATCGCCGACAGGGTATCTACATAGACAATTCGTAACCTGGCTACGTGTATGAAGATATAATTATCGTTCACATCAGTAATATCTAAAAATTCTAGTTTGTTGCTTAAACTTTTCATATGAGGAAACATTGAATGTTGATAAGTCGTCATTGCATGTACTTTACTTTTTCGTTGTGCTTAGAAATCATCAGATGATAAGACCACTATAATTATTGATTACTGTTCACGTGGTTTATACTGTTCGACGTCTGCTAGCGCGTCGAGCGGCGATGTTTTTTCAACCACAGAATCGTGACGTCCTGATGTGACTGTTCAATATTAGGTGAAACAAAAATTTACTGAAAATATCTCTTCTTGTGAATCATTGATTTGTGAGGCGATGTCGATCTGTGTGACAACCAGTTGCAAGCCCTGTTCAATATCTCGGATTATCCTAGCATAACCTTTGTTTTTTATACGAAGGCTGTTATTTTCAGCATGTGGCGATAGCTAAAATACAGACTATTCAATAACAAATATAGTAAAAAATAAAATAGAATAAAAATATGCATTATGTTTTCGAACACATATTTGTTAGCCACAAATCAAGTAAAAAAATTAATATCGCTTCAAAAACAGACGAGCAAACAATAATATAAATAAATACATTTTTTTTATATTTGAATGTAATGTGTTAGCTCTCTATTTAGGGGGGGGGGCTTATTTTACAGTCAAACATTTTTGGTAGATCTACTTCTCTTGAACAAATTACTCCCATCAAAGTAGTTTCACGACAAAAATCTAGCCAAACGGTTCAGTGGTTTGTGGAAAGAAGTTGCGCAAACTCATTCATCCATCCGGTCGGAAAAAAATGACGGATTACTGGTTTGTTGTTTGAACTATTTCTACAAATATGGGGAACAATTGAACGTTGTGAAGTTGCACACATGCAGTCCTTTTTCGTATGCTCGTGCATTGACCCCAGCACTGACCTGTTATCGTCTTATAATAGGGCTGCACGTGGTATCGAACGACAATTGAGAATAATAATTATCAATAGTTTCCCATATAGTATCCTTTCGTCAAAAGATATGAAAAACATACCTTCTCATACTGCTAATACGTTTGATTGATTTTTTTGTATTTTTTCGATGTGCCTAGAGATCATGAGATAATAAGAGCCCTGTGAATATTTCTTACTGTTCAAGTCACAATTTTTTTACTGGTCGGTGTAGGATAACGCCCTTACTGAAAATAACTCTTTTTGTGGATTCTTGATTTGTGAGACGATGTTGTTAACTACGTGGCAGCCGGTCGCAATCTCTGTTTAATATCACTGTTTAGTTTAGCATAGCCTGTTGTTTATACGTCATTTTATAGCGATAACTGAAACACAGATAGATAAACACAGATACAATAAAAAACACAGATTATGTAATGAGACAATACAGCGAAAAATAAAATAGAATAAAAATATTTTGCATTATGTTTTCGCATTCAGCCACAAATCAAGAAAAAATAACATATCGTTTTAATAACAACGAAAAAAAAAACTATAATACAAATAAATACTCAATTTTTTATTTGAACGTGATTTTTATTTCCCTATTGACGGGGTGACTTTTCACCTCCATATCGCGTAACAGTCCAAATATGAACGCAATGACATTTATTATTAGGTACGCGGGCTCTTTTGGCATATAAAGTAGAATAACCATTGTTTTTTTTATATAAAGGCTGTTATTTTCGGCATGTGGCGATAATTAAAATACAGAATTTTCAATAACAAATATAGTAAAAAATAAAATAGAATAAAGATATTTTGCATTATGTGTTCGTACACGTATTTGTTAGCCACAAGACAAGGAAAATAAACGAGGACGATAAAACAATAATATAAATAAATACTTATTTTTTATATTTTAAGTAATTTGATAGCCGTCTATTCAACAGTCAAAATACAAACGCAATACAAATTATTATTAGTGTACCTGGACTATTATGGGATATAAATTATATCCAGGCGAGTATAAAAAATACTTTATCCAGTAAATTCCTAGTATGAGGGCTTTATCTGAATTAAAAAGGCACCGTCTATAGATATATGTTTTGGAGATATTCTAATACGTCTAACGGGTATGTCTTATTTGTATCAAGTGCCATGTATGACGTCATAAGTTAGCGTGGTGTAACTAAAACACCTTGCAAATACCATAATAACTTGATACATTATACACCACAACAACAACATTAAAAAGGCTGTGCAATTGGGATATAAATTTATATAACGTCATTTAAAATTTATGATCATTTTTATTTTGATAAACATAAAGTGGCGACATTACAACAAACAGATCGCCGACGGGGTTGCTACGTAGACAATTCGTAACCTAGCTATGTGCATGGAGTTATAATTATATGTTAATCGTCATTTCGACAGGACCCTACCTCACAAAACCTCGGCCAATAAATAGAAGACAATCTCCAACTACAAAACAGAGAGAATCAACTACTGGTGCTCATTCAGTGTATACTACAACAGTCTGTTGCTACAATTATGAAACGGATGTCCATTCTTGTGTTTACTATTGTTTTCTTGGCGGTGAGTATTCCCCATAATTCGAGCTTTGTTTTCTAGAATCCATGATGAATTTATCGGATGGCTCAGAATTATATATTGTATGTGACGCTAAATCATCAGTCATTATTTTAAACCGTTCTTAATTTGTTTCCTCCAAAATTGGTACATCCAGGATATTTTTTTATGATGATTATGAATTTGTTTTTTTGTTTTTTGTTTGTTTTTGGAGGCCACAATTTCCTTTTGGTAACAAGTTTTGCTAGTGTGAAATGTGACAGAAGTTGCTTTTAGCATTCAAAGAATTTGCATGTGTGGGACTCCCACTAAAAGAATATCCAGCCCCCTCTGATTAGCTTAAAATGCCTGCTGACCTCCAACTGAAATGAAGATTTAATAAGGTTCCTTCGCCGGATGGTTTCAAATTCTCGGGGAGGGTGCTCCTACTCAAATATATATTCATTCATCCCTCCAATGGCTTAAAATACCTTTAAGCCATCTCACTGAAATGTATATACATCACCTCTAAATGGCTGAAATATCGATGTTTTTGGAGGCATAACATGCCTGTGGGGCCTCTCACACAGATGTATAGCAATCTCTCTCTTTCTCTGGCTTATCATGCACCCCCCTCAACCTATGTACAATAAGAAGGGAGGTGTAACAAATCAACTGGCCGATTAATTTTGATTTCCACATGCAGCTGATTGTTCACAGAAATCAGTTAAAACAATTTTACATCCCAATATTCCATCAACAATCATTTTAGTGATTATATCCCAATATATAATCAAACAGACCAGTGAATCTGCATTTCTTCTGTTTCATATTAAGATTTCATATTTAGATTTGGCCACCTTTCTACCGTACCGTAAGATATAGTGATAGAGATGACTTTCATTTCACTGTCATCAATTATCTACATCTACGGGAATTTATCACTCTCTTCTCCCATACATGGAGTGTATATTTTCAACCAAATTCTGTATACTTTGCTTGATGTACATGCCTAGCCATGACAGATTCATGACTATTCAACAACACCACCATCAGAAGTTTAGTGTAGGGAACAGGTAGAGTACCATGCCCCGAAAATAATTATTGCTCTAATATGACCTTGGCCTTACGCTGTCCCTTAATTCTCTAAAAACAAAATGTATTCGACATACACACCGACGATAATTAATTGATGATTAATAATGATAATTTATTAATTACCGGTTACAGAAGAATATTACAGAAACAGACTATTCTCGTGTTCCTATATTTTTCATTTTGATTTGCTTTGAATTATGACCAAACAAATCTGAATAACAGCTCATAGAAAAAAAGCAATATCGAAAACGGACAGTCGCTAACAAAGTACTTGCAGTATAAACACCTTTTACCCAGTGCAGAAACATGGACATTTTTCAAATCTTTACTATATTGAATTTAAACAGGTGCGTTAGAACTTTGCATCATTGAGGCGCTGTTCTGGAGAATTGAAGTACTTTGAGAAATACATATGCAAGCAGTGTGACAAAATCAATGGGACACCGGAAAATGCAATTGATATTATCCCAGATAATAATAATAATTTGAGAGCAAAGAATGTTTTTAAGAATTGAAAAACAAGATTGAGGGCATTTGTATCATTTGTATCAGCTTAACGCAGTTCTTGTGGAGTCTCCCCAATGGAAGTAGTCTGTGATTTTTTTTTATTATTATTTTGTAACTCGGTATCGTGTTATGATGAGTGGTTATACCAATTAACGAAACAAATATCAACCATATGAAGGTTAAAAGGTTAGTGGGACTTAGTTAGTGGATTTCCACGGCCTCATGTGATCAGTCGATGCATTTTGTATAAATATTCTCTGTTATTTTAACTACTGTGAGTGTTTTTATTAGGATTTCGTTCTGTGGGATTATTCGGGTTATACAGTCCTGATGTACAGTTTTTTTATTTATTCAATGAGTGTGGATTTCAATATTCACTAAAGAATCTTAGTTTCAAAAAGTATGGATGTATTAAAAATAGAGTTACTTTTAAGATGTGTAAACCTCTTCTTGAGGAAGATGTATTAGCAAAATCTGCATGCAGATACAATTTGCACAAAAGACACTTAATTTTTAACTATGTTGTTCAATACTCGATACTGTAGGCCAAATCGTATTATGATTTACTTTATTTTAGCTGGAATTAATTTTCACTGAAAAGAATGTTTGAGTGCTTTGTGTAGAATTTATTTTCACTGATGTAAAATCAAAAACACTAATCTTTATTTGCTTTCATTGTTATTGCATCATTGGGGGGCGCTGTTCCAGGGGGAACCTGCACACATTAATTTTGCAGAACGTGCGCTGTCAACTAATCAACGGAATTTAGACATTTTTTTTTTTCTGGTACCTTGTGACCACCCTTGACTTACTCGACGTTTGTTTTAACTGTACTATACGCGATCGCGACACAAACTAATCTTGACGTGAACAACCAACGCATTCAGGGGGTCATTTGAAATTAAATTAGCATGCATTATGTTAATATAATTTATTCCATGACGTCTGCATCAACTATGAATTATTCATATCAATTGGAAACATGCAGAATAAAGTCCCTCGCGTGAAATGGTTCGCATTTCCAATCAAACTCCTCCGGCATTCGAACGTCCAGGAAACGCAATTACATTAGGCGCGGGGCGTTGTCGACAACAGTTTAGTCCAGTCGATGCACCTTGACTGCAATTCCAGATCATATTTGAACAAATATTCTCCGCTGTTTTAACTACTGTATTTGTTTTTATTAGGATTGTGTTTTGTACTGATCTGTTTCGTGTTTTCTGAATAAACCTTACATCGGGCTGAAGTGTAAAGATATTTTAGTTAATGTTATTCTCCACTCATTCATTCATTCATTCATTCATTCATTCATTCATTCATTCATTCATTCATTCATTCATTCATTCATTTATTCTTTCGTTAATGCTGAACTTTTTTTGATTTTTTTTGACTACAAAATTATAAACGATAATTAATTTGATGGTTCGTATCTATGACAACTTCAAGCGGAATCCAGATTTTAATCATTTGGAATTCCTAGTTGCCAAGGAATATTTGAGGCGGTACGCTGCACTAATTACACTTGTTTCGTTGGTGCTCGTATTAACAAATCTCGGTCGTCGGCGATTTGAATTATGCCTCTGATAAAACAATTCACAAATTACGAAAATTTGAACTGTTATTTACCACATTCCAGTATATCGTGTTGCTATTCTGTACAATTGTTGTACATTATACTATGGTGCACCAGACCTTGTTAAAATCATGTTTCGATTATTTCAGATTACATGTCAGTCGAATGCTAGGGTGGTTAAACGTGCTGATGGAAATCCACATGATTTGATGGTCCCCGGCCAGGGACAAGGTAAGAACAATTAAAGAATTGAAAGTTATCACGTATATATAGTTATATTTACATTTCCTGACGAAATCTTTTCCTGCCTTATTTAAGTTCGCCTTACAAGAAACACTGCTAAATTACATTATTATTATTAGAGACACCAGGGAGTTGAGTTATCAAATCTTCATAGTAATCTTTTAATTGTAAGCTGCATTCTTGGCATATCATGTCTCAATTATCAGAATTATTACTTCTCATAATTAATTAACAAATGCATGCATTTCTATTCATCGCCTTTTCCAAATATATCTAAGTACTTAGATTTGATTTCATCGGTAGAATTCATTGGAATTGCTCTATACCCTAATGCATCCTTCATAACCGGATTGTGATTTGAGATTACAACGCACCTAACTGCTTCGTGTATTCGACTTTTCGATTCACAGCTAGTCAGTGTTTGTCTTGTGGAGAACAGGAAAAATTAAGCTTGGTGGAATGTTTAATGAAACCGTTAGCTGACAGATATGAACAGTGTGAAACCTCTCGCGTGAGTATTTTGTTGTTTGTTTATTTAGACGGTAAATATCATAATGCATTTAAAATGTAAAACGTTATATATATATATATTAATATATTATACTATATATATATATATATATATATATATATATTTATATATAGTCATTGAATATGATATCGGGAATATTCCAGTATGAATTGGGAGCAAACTGTAACACCAAATCTAGTCGTTGTATTGTTATGCTTCTAAAATATTTTTTTCAAATGTCTTGAAACAGATTCAAATATAAGGATATGGATTGTAAAATATTAAGATTATATAGTGTCCAACACATTAATTTGTAAATGGTAAACTTATTTTAAAGAATTCAGTGGCAATATTATATTATAAAATAAAATAAATTAAATAGAAATATTATGTGTATTTTTGTATGTGGAAATATGGCTGACCCACTCAAAAATATAACAAAATTTTAAGAAGTGAGGTCGGCAGTTCTTTTTTTTTTTTTTATTTGTAAAAAAAATGGTATTTTACAGAGTGTAAACAATAAAACACTCACAGTGCAAGGCTAGTTCACCAACATGTCTATTATCTCGCTTGAGTGTGAAAGTACGTGGTTTAGTGACTACCTCTTATGTTTTTAAATTTTAGAATTTCTTTTATTTGGGAAGGTTCTTCTATAAAAATATATACATATATAGCGTTCTTGTTGCTGGACCACGCTTTAGTGTGTAATATGCCATTCATATCTTCTGTGTTTTGCAGCCAGAATGTATGACTGAACTGACATGGAAGAAAAAAAATGGAAAAGACAAACTTGTCTTTGCATCAAGATGTATGCAGATAGAAGTGAGTTGTGACGTCGTTCTCTGGGTTAAACATTATAAGTTATTATATCACGTGAACACCCAATCAGATTCACCCGGTTAAAAACAGCATATAGCATAATTTGCGCAACTCCCGGTCGTTAAAGACATATTCATGTCTCAACCTGCTGACAAATTTGTATGTTTGCCTCCATCCGGGTACTTTCTTCCTGAATTTACCTGATTTACGCCAATAACATGTCCAGGGGACACGATACACCTAATAATAATCACCAGTTTACCTAATTCAGTAGAGTGATAATTTATTCATGCAACTCATCGATTTGAAATCGTTGTTATTTTTTTAAATTTATTGATTTGAACTGAGTGTTAGGAAAACAAAGTCGTCTACATAAATTAGGAAGTTAATTTGCTTGCCTTTAAATTCAGGAAGAAAACATTATTACAATTATTTTTGAAATAAAAGGTAATACTATTAACGTAAGATTGGGTACAATTTGACTTAATTGTTTTGTTTTTTTCAATCGGCAATTTCTTTCTCTAGAATATATGCATTCAGCTCTTCGGGCATGCTCTGGAAGATTGATATGCATGATTGAGTGCTACAATTTTTGTTTCAGGAGATATTCTGTAGTTCAGTTGACATTGAGCTCTTCCGCTCGTTAAATGTCCACCAATGTTTATGTTAATATTTTTATTTAATCGTCTTATAATTTCTTCGACTTTCTATTAAATTTTGACATATCTGCATTTTCTTGAATTTTGATACGTGTCGGCTTATTTTCACTTTATATATATTCTCTTATCCGATACCATGTTCTGTTGTGGACACTTATTTCAGGCCTGCATTGAAAAAGAAGCCAACGAACCAGGAATAAATAACTGTGATGACCCACCGATCCATGTAGCCACCAAGTGCCGATACTGTTGTAACAATAACACTCTTACCCAAGGTTATTTTTGCCCACCACCACGAGGTGACTATACTATTTTGAATGAACGTTTTGACTAATTTTTTTTAAGCGTAATGTTGTCCCGGTCACTTTCTTCAGAGTGTATTCTCGGGTAAACTAAACTAAACCTGTGTATTGTGTTCCACCCTGCGCCATTTTCTTTCTAATAGATGTGGTCACCTGTACAGTTCATGGGGATCCCCGCTTCAAAACATTTGATGAATACAAATATCATGAAGGCGGCGACTGTGCGAGTTATACCATATTTCACTCGGAATTTGAAAATCACGTACTGGATATTGAGGTAACTGAGTCTAAACATGAAAGTCATTACCGTGTTGAAACTTTGACAGTCAAGCAAGACACGGATATTGTGGAACTCAGTATCAATGATTATATCAATCCCGTGGAAATCAAGGTGAGATTGTTCGTGTAAAAATTATATCATTACGTTTACTTAAAATCACATTCATAAGCATGTCTACATCTACTTTTACATATGATTTGATTTGATTCCCTCTGATTAGCCTTAGGTAAATTGTGCCACTTATCGTTGAGGTCAAGTATAAATTATAAGTAATACATTAACTACTGTATAAACCTGTATAATATAATCCACTACATTTGTACTATGTGTAACAATGTATGTTTGTGTAACGTAATCCTTCTTGGGATAGAATAATACAGTCGCTGTGAACGCTTGCATCACGATGATTGTTTCACTTTCGACGATTCTGGCTTTAGATGAGATCTATAAATCCAGTTGTTCAGATTAACATTCTCAATTCTATTTATCGATTAATTTCAGTTTGGTGGTGGTGTGATTACCCCGACATTCCCGCAATTCGTGGGTAGCAGTATGCAGATACTTTTGACCAAAACAGATAATGACTACGAAGTCCTGATAGATCTTGACTGGGACGGATTCCCCGATCTAGTCGTGGAGTGGGGATTCAGGAGAGTGGAACTGCAACTCTCTCAGCCCTATAGTGGATGCTTTGATGTGATTGGCTTATGTGGTGATGCAAATGGGACTCCGGATAATGAAATGATAACCCCATCCAATACCAATGTTAATGATCCATCTGAATTCCATAAAAGCTGGGGTACAGGGTATGTATAATTTTGCTGGCGTATCCTTTAATAAGCGGCTTCACTGGAACATTCAATAACCGGAATTAGAAGCAGATTCACGTCCGGATATATTCATTCATTGCCATTTGTTTACATTTCCAATATACTATATGAACCATAATTGTTTAAACTTGGCATTTTAATAAATGTTAAATTTCAAAATCATTTGTTTTTGCTATACACATGTCATAACTTATTACGCATCAATTAATAGGCGCTCATGTGTACTCATGTGTAATATGTATCAGCAATACAAACTTTAGCGATCCAAACAAACGGCAGAACCACTGAGCATAATATGTATATGAAGCACATTTAAGGATGCGGTAGAGTTATCATGCTCTAAAAAGTAAAAACTGTTTTCATGAGGAAAAGTGTTTTCAAGCATAGCAAATTATATATTTTCTTGAAGCCCTTGTTCCTGGCTTTTTGAAAATAAATTATCTGCGACATGTACCACGAATTAGTCAAAAATCAAAAAATGCTTCAAGTGTTTTATTCTGCGCCAATACGTTATCAATGTGTGTGAATTTCATGAAAGTAAGTGAATTTCTGACGACGCACAACTCACTTGAATGACCTCTATGGCGTCAGATTTCTTCTGCCTGAAAACGCCAAAAAACAAAACATTTGGCACGTTGCGCTAATTTGTACATTTAAAGCATCGGATGAACTGATTGTTACAAAAAAAAACATAACATGGAGTCACTTAGTAGCCTTGCAGCATTAAAATCCAAAACTATAAAGTTTTAGGTCTGTATTCGTCCTCCAAAAGAAGCGAAGTTGTTACAGTACACGGCGGCCCCGCATAACGTTGAACAGTTAGAGAGATAAATGACGTCATCTTATTATATATTCAAATCATGTTTACATGCGAAGCGTGGTAGCCTAGTAACCGGAGAAAAGGGTCGACATACCTAAACGCCAACCCCTAGTGCTAGTTATCTCAACAACATCCGACGTTCTGTCTTGTTCTAGCAGACACTCGACTTCCACCGCAACTTCGGAAACGGCGTCCTTGTACGGAACGTTGTCGATGGATGGCCTGGCGGCAATCCCACATAAGACACTAGTTTTTTCAAACCTCGCCGACCTCTCCCAACTGCTCGTCCGACCAATACAGATTTTCGGTTGATATTAAATTGTCTGCCCGACTTTTTGAAAGATGGAAATTGATCATGTTTGCTGACGAAATTTTACCCTCTTGGTTTGAATACTCAAACTTGAAGTGTGAACCCCATTGTACTGTCGGCAATGCGTTTCTGTTATAGGTAAAGTTTCGCTTCCTCTGAACTGCGTTTTGAGTTTTTCCTTGGGGCCTCTTTTTGTGATTGATCAATAATCAGGAGCCGGAGATGATATGACCGCGTCTTCTTCAGTGTTCACTATTTCCGTTGCGAAGGGATTATGCAAATAATACGCAATAAGTCAATGTTATTGTTTGCGTCCAGACTTTTATCTCAAAAACAAAGTGTACAGTATCCCGTTATACAAGTAGTTTTTCTTATTTTTTTTTTAAAAAAGGGTATTCTAGATGTGTTTCAGTTTTAATTTTGATAAAATTATGAGCCCAATAACTTTACAAAAGTAATAACAAAAAAAGCAAAATTCACGAAAATAACTCTACCGCATCCTTAAGTTTATGAAATTTGTTATGATTGGTCACATAGTTTGGCCGTCATATTTGATTTCTTTTAACAGGAAGTAGTTGTTTTTGTTTATACAACAATTGAGTGATTATCCACTAATTTGCTACATTATATTACTATATTGAACTGTTTGTACAGTTAAAAAAAGAAATTAGATAAGTCACGTGGTTTAGCCGCCATCTTATACTTTAGGCAAAATTTACCAAAAGTTTGGGCATTTGTTTCTTTGAGGCACTTCAACAGATCGTCCGGATATTTGTATATGACATAAATTGCCATAGATTGTTTGGCCGTCATACTCGATTTTGTGAAAACGGAAATTGTGCAATTACATGTGTTCGATTGGGCTCAAATTTTTAATGTGCAATCTACACTTGAGATACATTATTTCACCCATATGCATAACTGTCATATCTGAAACACTGCTACAGAAAAGAACATGTAACCATTGCCACAAATAAAGGAAGCAAACGAAAGATGTAACTAACATAAGAAATAAACATATATGATCACGTAACCACATTGCTATGCATAAACACATTGCCTATTATATATTCTCAATTACCAAACCAAGTAAATACATGGGACGGACTGCATTTCGACCTCATGGTATTTATCATTCAAACTACCCTACCGGCAAGCATGTGATCTCATTAATTTTGAAATAGATGTCTGATAGACCGGGCCCCGTTGATACTGCTTGTGCGTTTAATTTATTTGTGTGTCTTCTCTTTGTTATTTTCAGTTGCTAGATTTGATCTGACTATGGTGTTACATCCGGTGTGCTACGTAGATGATTGTGAGACTGCAAAAGCATACACACGTATATAAAATATTTCAGTGTATCCAAGTAAAATAGTAAGAATGGAATAAATGCATAATAACAAATGAAAATATAATATTCTTATTTCTACACCTTTTATTAGTTTGTTTCTTGTACGTCACGTTTATGTTCGCAACTACTTATATTACATAATTTTCCAAGTATTAGATTTGGCACGACACCAAGTTTTACAAGAAAAGTATTATTAGTTGAGGTTAATATGACAACATAGCGTCGTAGTCGTCGTACACATTTGAGAATGGTCGATTTTGATGAAGTATCTGAAGGTTATCTCAACGAAATATTCCCCTCTCCAAAGATTGCAATGGGCTATAAAAAGATATCTTTGCGGCAGACGCTCAGTCAGCGCCTTTTTTTAACAAAAATAGCAAAAAATATTCGACAAAAATAGAAAGTAATGTAAAAATATAAAGTTCTATCCAAGATACCAACATATTAATTATTAGGGTATTCAAGCTATTCGTGTCCACAAAAAAATCAAAATATTTCATATTTCTGAAAAAAAAAATCACAAAACAACAGTGACTATATAGCATAATGTGAAAATTTAAACAACATATCACAGACATATCACCATAGCTACAGCTATGTCAATGGGCCTTTGATTTACAATCTAAACCAATTTACATGAAAACAAATCGAAAATTTATGACATTCTTTATGCACATATAATAACATGGTTATTCAAAACCCAGCATAAAAATACCAATATAAATATTTAACACCAAGAATAAAAACCTGCATTACATTACTTGCAGAACTAGATAACAATTGCGTAAAAATATGTTGCATTTATGTAAAAACACATACTGCAACATTACAGTCAAATGTAAACGGACCTGGGCGAGTTCTAGATGACTTGGGCACCCTAAAGCGGCATCAACCGCATCGTACAAAGAGCTATGACATCACACATCTGAAACACTTGAAATCCTAAGGGGGTGTGATAGTAGATAGGGCAAACTGTGGCAATGAAACATATACTGACTACATTAAATTTCTAGCAAACTGTTGGGTGTATACGAATATTTAATAACAGAATGTTTACATAATATCTACATGGCGACAGTAAAATTATGACCTCGCGTATTTTAATTTTTCGACCACTTAAGCAATGTAGATTATACCTAGATTATATATCCGTATTCAGCACTATGTATGTCCAGCAAGACAGCCATACAAAAAATATGATTTTATATTGTTCAACATAACATTTGTTTTTAAAATGGGACGGCGGTATTTCTGTTGACGAGGTTTTGTAAACAAATCGAAGATTGGGAAGTTGCTTAGATACTGTGTTTCATAAATAATTGGTGTTATGATTTTGAAATTATGTATTGCATAATCTAAATAAACTGCTGGCGATATGAGTATGAACGAATATTGGTCACCCTAGTTGGTCATCACCAGGCTTGACCTGTTTTTTACCACTTGATCAGGATACTGAGAGTTCATACTTTGAAAGATACACACTGTTTATTTGTTGATAACTAGTTTGCCACAGTTCATAACGACCAGAAAACATTGTCATAGAAATACCACAACAAACATAATAATAATTATGGTACTGATTGTATGCACCATTTTCAGGTATTACATAATTATGTATGACAATTTTCTTAAAAAAATAGCCAGATCATCTGACAAAGAAGAAATAGTAAAAGCCTCTTGCGAATGACTCGAGTCAGTCACTGTTAAATAACAGGAATGGTAATCAAAAACCCTTCATCTTTTTGTAAGCAGACTTTACACAGAATAATTACACACAGTGGTTGCACAGTCAGTTAGCATTCTGAATAGCAACTCCTCCATAATTCTGCCCATGGTGCTTTGCAAAGACTTTTTATGAGCCTCGCACCACAAATTTCAAAAGGTTAAAAAAAATATAGTCGCTAAAATATACATTAATTTAACCACTTTGTGTGGGCTTTGATTACCCTAAGACCAAGAAATCAATAAACTATGTGGGTGAATTACAATGTACAAATGAGTGATACAAGAAATCATTATATAGACTAGTTCATACACAAATGCAAGGAACACTATCAAATACATTTAGATAAGAAGATGTGCAACCAAACATTAAACATACATCAACTTATAATTTGATCACGCTTTATTGTCTAAGCCTCTCTCTCTGACTGCCTCTCTATGTATTACAATAGAGTGCAATACTGTACATCGAGTGTCATGATTTCCTATGGTACCATTTCAACAATGGCAACTACTCGACTGGTTATATTTTTTTAAATGATCAAAATCACAGCTACTGTACATTCTAAAATATATGTCTTGACAGTCAACAGCAGGGTCATTCGGGGGAATATCCACAGACGTTTATATTTCGGGTCTATTGAATATTTTCCCGAATGAAACGCATATTATGTTTAAAAAATATATTTGAACAGCTATTTACCCACGTGATTCAAGACAAGGAAGTTA
>NW_028188752.1:0-51000 GCF_978046115.1 Saccoglossus kowalevskii | reverse complement strand
TTTACAATCTGCATATGAATACAACCATTGTGGTTTACAATCTGCATACGAATACAACCATTCTGGTTTACAATCTGCATACGAATACAACCATTCTGGTTTACAATCTGCATATCAATACAGCCATTGTGGTTTACGATCTGCATATGAATACAGCCATTGTGGTTTACAATCTGCATATGAATACAACCATTCTGGTTTACAATCTGCATATCAATACAGCCATTGTGGTTTACAATCTGCATATGAATACAACCATTGTGGTTTGCAATCTGCATATGAATACAACCATTGTGGTTTACAATCTGCATATGAATACAACCATTGTGGTTTACAATCTGCATATGAATACAGCCATTGTGGTTTACAATCTGCATAGGATTACAGCCATTGTGGTTTACAATCTGCATAGGATTACAGCCATTGTGGTTTACAATCTGCATATGAATGGAACTATTGTGGTTTACAATCTGCATATCAATACAGCCATTGTGGTTTACAATCTGCATATGAATACAACCATTGTGGTTTACAATCTGCATATGAATACAACCATTGTGGTTTACAATCTGCATATGAATACAACCATTGTGGTTTACAATCTGCATATGAATACAACCATTGTGGTTTACAATCTGCATATGAATACAACCATTGTGGTTTACAATCTGCATATGAATACAACCATTGTGGTTTACAATCTGCATATGAATACAGCCATTGTGGTTTACAATCTGCATATGAATACAACCATCGTGGTTTACAATCTGCATACGAATACAACCATTGTGGTTTACAATCTGCATACGAATACAACCATTGTGGTTTACAATCTGCATACGAATACAACCATTGTGGTTTACAATCTGCATACGAATACAACCATTCTGGTTTACAATCTGCATATGAATACAGCCATTGTGGTTTACAATCTGCATATGAATACAGCCATTGTGGTTTACAATCTGCATATGAATACAGCCATTGTGGTTTACAATCTGCATATGAATACAACCATTGTGGTTTACAATCTGCATATGCAGATTGTAAACCACAATGGCTGTAATCCTATGCAGATTGTAAACCACAATGGATGTATTCATATGCAGATTGTAAACCACAATGGTTGTATTCATATGCAGATTGTAAACCAGAATGGTTGTATTCGTATGCAGATTGTAAACCACAATGGTTGTATTAATATGCAGATTGTAAACCACAATGGTTGTATTCATATGCAGATTGTAAACCAGAATGGTTGTATTCGTATGCAGATTGTAAACCACAATGGTTGTATTCATATGCAGATTGTAAACCACAATGGCTGTATTCATATGCAGATTGTAAACCACAATGGTTGTATTCATATGCAGATTGTAAACCACAATGGCTGTATTGATATGCAGATTGTAAACCAGAATGGTTGTATTCATATGCAGATTGTAAACCACAATGGTTGTATTCATATGCAGATTGTAAAACCACAATGGTTGTATTAATATGCAGATTGTAAACCACATTGGCTGTAATCCTATGCAGATTGTAAACCACAATGGTTGTATTGATATGCAGATTGTAAACCACAATGGTTGTATCAATATGCAGATTGTAAACCACAATAGTTCCATTCATATGCAGATTGTAAACCACAATGGCTGTATTCATATGCAGATTGTAAACCACAGTGGCTGTATTCATATGCAGATTGTAAACCACAATGGTTGTATTCATATGGAGATTGTAAACCACAGTGGCTGTATTCATATGCAGATTGTAAACCACAATGGCTGTAATCCTATGCAGATTGTAAACCACAATGGTTGTATTCATATGCAGATTGTAAACCACAATGGTTGTATTCATATGCAGATTGTAAACCACAATGGCTGTATTCATATGCAGATTGTAAACCACAATGGTTGTATTCATATGCAGATTGTAAACCACAATGGCTGTATTGATATGCAGATTGTAAACCACAATGGTTGTATTCATATGTAGATTGTAAACCTCTATGGTTGTATTCATATGTAGATTGTAAACCTCTATGGTTGTATTCATATGTAGATTGTAAACCACAATGGTTGTATTGATATGCAGATTGTAAACCACAATGGTTGTATTAATATGCAGATTGTAAACCAGAATGGTTGTATTCGTATTCAGATTGTAAATCACAATGGTTGTATTAATATGCAGATTGTAAACCAGAATGGTTGTATTCGTATGCAGATTGTAAACCACAATGGTTGTATTAATATGCAGATTGTAAACCAGAATGGCTGTATTCATATGCAGATTGTAAACCACAATGGTTGTATTCATATGCAGATTGTAAATCACAATGGTTGTATTCATATGCAGATTGTAAACCACAGTGGCTGTATTCATATGCAGATTGTAAACCACAATGGGTGTATTCATATGCAGATTGTAAACCACAATGGTTGTATTCATATGCTGATTGTAAACCACAATGGTTGTATTCATATGCAGATTGTAAACCACAATGGTTGTATTCATATGCAGATTGTAAACCACAATGGTTGTATTAATATGCAGATTGTAAACCACATTGGCTGTAATCCTATGCAGATTGTAAACCACAATGGTTGTATTGATATGCAGATTGTAAACCACAATGGTTGTATCAATATGCAGATTGTAAACCACAATAGTTCCATTCATATGCAGATTGTAAACCACAATGGCTGTATTCATATGCAGATTGTAAACCACAGTGGCTGTATTCATATGCAGATTGTAAACCACAATGGTTGTATTCATATGGAGATTGTAAACCACAATGGTTGTATTCATATGCAGATTGTAAACCACAATGGGTGTATTCATATGCAGATTGTAAACCACAATGGTTGTATTCATATGCTGATTGTAAACCACAATGGTTGTATTCATATGCAGATTGTAAACCACAATGGTTGTATTAATATGCAGATTGTAAACCACAATAGTTCCATTCATATGCAGATTGTAAACCACGATGGTTGTATTGATATGCAGATTGTAAACCACAATGGCTGTAACCCTATGCAGATTGTAAACCACAATGGTTGTATTCATATGCAGATTGTAAACCACAATGGTTGTATTCATATGCAGATTGTAAACCACAGTGGCTGTATTCATATGCAGATTGTAAACCACAATGGTTGTATTCATATGCAGATTGTAAACCACAATGGTTGTATTCATATGCAGATTGTAAACCACAGTGGCTGTATTCATATGCAGATTGTAAACCACAATGGTTGCATTCATATGCAGATTGTAAATCACAATGGTTGTATTGATATGCAGATTATAAACCACAATGGTTGTATTGATATGCATGGTTGTATTCATATGGAGATTGTAAACCACAATGGTTGTATTCATATGCAGATTGTAAACCACAATGGGTGTATTCATATGCAGATTGTAAACCACAATGGTTGTATTCATATGCTGATTGTAAACCACAATGGTTGTATTCATATGCAGATTGTAAACCACAATGGTTGTATTAATATGCAGATTGTAAACCACAATAGTTCCATTCATATGCAGATTGTAAACCACGATGGTTGTATTGATATGCAGATTGTAAACCACAATGGCTGTAACCCTATGCAGATTGTAAACCACAATGGTTGTATTCATATGCAGATTGTAAACCACAATGGTTGTATTCATATGCAGATTGTAAACCACAGTGACTGTATTCATATGCAGATTGTAAACCACAATGGTTGTATTCATATGCAGATTGTAAACCACAATGGTTGTATTCATATGCAGATTGTAAACCACAGTGGCTGTATTCATATGCAGATTGTAAACCACAATGGTTGCATTCATATGCAGATTGTAAACCACAGTGGCTGTATTCATATGCAGATTGTAAACCACAATGGTTGTATTCATATGCAGATTGTAAACCACAATGGTTCTATTCATATGCAGATTGTAAACCACAATGGCTGTATTGATATGCAGATTGTAAACCACAATGGTTGTATTCATATGCAGATTGTAAATCACAATGGTTGTATTGATATGCAGATTGTAAACCACAATGGTTGTATTCATATGCAGATTGTAAACCACAATGGCTGTATTCATATGCAGATTGTAAACCACAGTGGCTGTATTCATATGCAGATTGTAAACCAGAATGGTTGTATTCATATGCAGATTGTAAACCAGAATGGTTGTATTCATATGCAGATTGTAAACCACAATGGCTGTATTGATATGCAGATTGTAAACCACAATGGTTGTAATCCTATGCAGATTGTAAACCACAATGGTTGTATCAATATGCAGATTGTAAACCACAATGGTTGTATTCATATGCAGATTGTAAACCACAATGGTTGTATTCATATGCAGATTGTAAACCACAATGGTTGTATTCATATGCAGATTGTAAACCACAATGGTTGTATTCATATGCAGCTTGTAAACCACAATGGCTGTATTGATATGCAGATTGTAAACCGCAATGGTTGTATTCATATGCAGATTGTAAACCAGAATGGTTGTATTCATATGCAGATTGTAAACCACAATGGCTGTAATCCTATGCAGATTGTAAACCACAATGGCTGTATTCATATGCAGATTGTAAACCACAATGGTTGTATTCATATGCAGATTGTAAACCACAATGGTTGTATTCATATGCAGATTGTAAACCACAATGGCTGTATTCATATGCAGATTGTAAACCACAATGGCTGTATTCATATGCAGATTGTAAACCACAATGGCTGTATTCATATGCAGATTGTAAACCAGAATGGTTGTATTCGTATGCAGATTGTAAACCACAATGGTTGTATTCGTATGCAGATTGTAAACCACAATGGTTGTATTCGTATGCAGATTGTAAACCACAATGGTTGTATTCGTATGCAGATTGTAAACCACGATGGTTGTATTCATATGCAGATTGTAAACCACAATGGCTGTATTCATATGCAGATTGTAAACCACAATGGTTGTATTCATATGCAGATTGTAAACCACAATGGTTGTATTCATATGCAGATTGTAAACCACAATGGTTGTATTCATATGCAGATTGTAAACCACAATGGTTGTATTCATATGCAGATTGTAAACCACAATGGTTGTATTCATATGCAGATTGTAAACCACAATGGTTGTATTCATATGCAGATTGTAAACCACAATGGCTGTATTGATATGCAGATTGTAAACCACAATAGTTCCATTCATATGCAGATTGTAAACCACAATGGCTGTAATCCTATGCAGATTGTAAACCACAATGGCTGTATTCATAGGCAGATTGTAAACCACAATGGTTGTATTCATATGCAGATTGTAAACCACAATGGTTGTATTCATATGCAGATTGCAAACCACAATGGTTGTATTCATATGCAGATTGTAAACCACAATGGCTGTATTGATATGCAGATTGTAAACCAGAATGGTTGTATTCATATGCAGATTGTAAACCACAATGGCTGTATTCATATGCAGATCGTAAACCACAATGGCTGTATTGATATGCAGATTGTAAACCAGAATGGTTGTATTCGTACGCAGATTGTAAACCAGAATGGTTGTATTCGTATGCAGATTGTAAACCACAATGGTTGTATTCATATGCAGATTGTAAACCACAATGGCTGTAATCCTATGCAGATTGTAAACCACAATGGATGTATTCATATGCAGATTGTAAACCACAATGGTTGTATTCATATGCAGATTGTAAACCACAATGGTTGTATTCATATGCAGATTGTAAACCACAATGGTTGTATTCATATGCAGATTGTAAACCACAATGGTTGTATTCATATGCAGATTGTAAACCACAATGGTTGTATTCATATGCAGATTGTAAACCACAATGGTTGTATTCATATGCAGATTGTAAACCACAATGGTTGTATTCATATGCAGATTGTAAACCACAATGGCTGTATTGATATGCAGATTGTAAACCACAATAGTTCCATTCATATGCAGATTGTAAACCACAATGGCTGTAATCCTATGCAGATTGTAAACCACAATGGCTGTATTCATAGGCAGATTGTAAACCACAATGGTTGTATTCATATGCAGATTGTAAACCACAATGGTTGTATTCATATGCAGATTGCAAACCACAATGGTTGTATTCATATGCAGATTGTAAACCACAATGGCTGTATTGATATGCAGATTGTAAACCAGAATGGTTGTATTCATATGCAGATTGTAAACCACAATGGCTGTATTCATATGCAGATCGTAAACCACAATGGCTGTATTGATATGCAGATTGTAAACCAGAATGGTTGTATTCGTACGCAGATTGTAAACCAGAATGGTTGTATTCGTATGCAGATTGTAAACCACAATGGTTGTATTCATATGCAGATTGTAAACCACAATGGCTGTAATCCTATGCAGATTGTAAACCACAATGGATGTATTCATATGCAGATTGTAAACCACAATGGTTGTATTCATATGCAGATTGTAAACCAGAATGGTTGTATTCGTATGCAGATTGTAAACCACAATGGTTGTATTCATATGCAGATTGTAAACCACAATGGTTGTATTCATATGCAGATTGTAAACCAGAATGGTTGTATTCGTATGCAGATTGTAAACCACAATGGTTGTATTCATATGCAGATTGTAAACCACAATGGCTGTATTCATACGCAGATTGTAAACCACAATGGTTGTATTCATATGCAGATTGTAAACCACAATGGCTGTATTGATATGCAGATTGTAAACCAGAATGGTTGTATTCATATGCAGATTGTAAACCAGAATGGTTGTATTCGTATGCAGATTGTAAACCACAATGGTTGTATTCATATGCAGATTGTAAACCACAATGGCTGTAATCCTATGCAGATTGTAAACCACAATGGATGTATTCATATGCAGATTGTAAACCACAATGGTTGTATTCATATGCAGATTGTAAACCAGAATGGTTGTATTCATATGCAGATTGTAAACCACAATGGTTGTATTCATATGCAGATTGTAAACCACAGTGGCTGTATTCATATGCAGATTGTAACCCACAATGGTTGTATTCATATGCAGATTGTAAACCACAATGGTTGTATTCATATGCAGATTGTAAACCACAGTGGCTGTATTCATATGCAGATTGTAAACCACAATGGTTGCATTCATATGCAGATTGTAAACCACAGTGGCTGTATTCATATGCAGATTGTAAACCACAATGGTTGTATTCATATGCAGATTGTAAACCACAATGGTTCTATTCATATGCAGATTGTAAACCACAATGGCTGTATTGATATGCAGATTGTAAACCACAATGGTTGTATTCATATGCAGATTGTAAATCACAATGGTTGTATTGATATGCAGATTGTAAACCACAATGGTTGTATTCATATGCAGATTGTAAACCACAATGGCTGTATTCATATGCAGATTGTAAACCACAGTGGCTGTATTCATATGCAGATTGTAAACCAGAATGGTTGTATTCATATGCAGATTGTAAACCAGAATGGTTGTATTCATATGCAGATTGTAAACCACAATGGCTGTATTGATATGCAGATTGTAAACAACAATGGTTGTAATCCTATGCAGATTGTAAACCACAATGGTTGTATCAATATGCAGATTGTAAACCACAATGGTTGTATTCATATGCAGATTGTAAACCACAATGGTTGTATTCATATGCAGATTGTAAACCACAATGGTTGTATTCATATGCAGATTGTAAACCACAATGGTTGTATTCATATGCAGATTGTAAACCACAATGGCTGTATTGATATGCAGATTGTAAACCGCAATGGTTGTATTCATATGCAGATTGTAAACCAGAATGGTTGTATTCATATGCAGATTGTAAACCACAATGGCTGTAATCCTATGCAGATTGTAAACCACAATGGCTGTATTCATATGCAGATTGTAAACCACAATGGTTGTATTCATATGCAGATTGTAAACCACAATGGTTGTATTCATATGCAGATTGTAAACCACAATGGCTGTAATCCTATGCAGATTGTAAACCACAATGGATGTATTCATATGCAGATTGTAAACCACAATGGTTGTATTCATATGCAGATTGTAAACCAGAATGGTTGTATTCATATGCAGATTGTAAACCACAATGGTTGTATTCATATGCAGATTGTAAACCACAGTGGCTGTATTCATATGCAGATTGTAAACCACAATGGTTGTATTCATATGCAGATTGTAAACCACAATGGTTGTATTCATATGCAGATTGTAAACCACAGTGGCTGTATTCATATGCAGATTGTAAACCACAATGGTTGCATTCATATGCAGATTGTAAACCACAGTGGCTGTATTCATATGCAGATTGTAAACCACAATGGTTGTATTCATATGCAGATTGTAAACCACAATGGTTCTATTCATATGCAGATTGTAAACCACAATGGCTGTATTGATATGCAGATTGTAAACCACAATGGTTGTATTCATATGCAGATTGTAAATCACAATGGTTGTATTGATATGCAGATTGTAAACCACAATGGTTGTATTCATATGCAGATTGTAAACCACAATGGCTGTATTCATATGCAGATTGTAAACCACAGTGGCTGTATTCATATGCAGATTGTAAACCAGAATGGTTGTATTCATATGCAGATTGTAAACCAGAATGGTTGTATTCATATGCAGATTGTAAACCACAATGGCTGTATTGATATGCAGATTGTAAACCACAATGGTTGTAATCCTATGCAGATTGTAAACCACAATGGTTGTATCAATATGCAGATTGTAAACCACAATGGTTGTATTCATATGCAGATTGTAAACCACAATGGTTGTATTCATATGCAGATTGTAAACCACAATGGTTGTATTCATATGCAGATTGTAAACCACAATGGTTGTATTCATATGCAGATTGTAAACCACAATGGCTGTATTGATATGCAGATTGTAAACCGCAATGGTTGTATTCATATGCAGATTGTAAACCAGAATGGTTGTATTCATATGCAGATTGTAAACCACAATGGCTGTAATCCTATGCAGATTGTAAACCACAATGGCTGTATTCATATGCAGATTGTAAACCACAATGGTTGTATTCATATGCAGATTGTAAACCACAATGGTTGTATTCATATGCAGATTGTAAACCACAATGGCTGTATTCATATGCAGATTGTAAACCACAATGGCTGTATTCATATGCAGATTGTAAACCACAATGGCTGTATTCATATGCAGATTGTAAACCAGAATGGTTGTATTCGTATGCAGATTGTAAACCACAATGGTTGTATTCGTATGCAGATTGTAAACCACAATGGTTGTATTCGTATGCAGATTGTAAACCACAATGGTTGTATTCGTATGCAGATTGCAAACCACGATGGTTGTATTCATATGCAGATTGTAAACCACAATGGCTGTATTCATATGCAGATTGTAAACCACAATGGTTGTATTCATATGCAGATTGTAAACCACAATGGTTGTATTCATATGCAGATTGTAAACCACAATGGTTGTATTCATATGCAGATTGTAAACCACAATGGTTGTATTCATATGCAGATTGTAAACCACAATGGTTGTATTCATATGCAGATTGTAAACCACAATGGTTGTATTCATATGCAGATTGTAAACCACAATGGCTGTATTGATATGCAGATTGTAAACCACAATAGTTCCATTCATATGCAGATTGTAAACCACAATGGCTGTAATCCTATGCAGATTGTAAACCACAATGGCTGTATTCATATGCAGATTGTAAACCACAATGGTTGTATTCATATGCAGATTGTAAACCACAATGGTTGTATTCATATGCAGATTGCAAACCACAATGGTTGTATTCATATGCAGATTGTAAACCACAATGGCTGTATTGATATGCAGATTGTAAACCAGAATGGTTGTATTCATATGCAGATTGTAAACCACAATGGCTGTATTCATATGCAGATCGTAAACCACAATGGCTGTATTGATATGCAGATTGTAAACCAGAATGGTTGTATTCGTATGCAGATTGTAAACCAGAATGGTTGTATTCGTATGCAGATTGTAAACCACAATGGTTGTATTCATATGCAGATTGTAAACCACAATGGCTGTAATCCTATGCAGATTGTAAACCACAATGGATGTATTCATATGCAGATTGTAAACCACAATGGTTGTATTCATATGCAGATTGTAAACCAGAATGGTTGTATTCGTATGCAGATTGTAAACCACAATGGTTGTATTCATATGCAGATTGTAAACCACAATGGTTGTATTCATATGCAGATTGTAAACCAGAATGGTTGTATTCGTATGCAGATTGTAAACCACAATGGTTGTATTCATATGCAGATTGTAAACCACAATGGCTGTATTCATATGCAGATTGTAAACCACAATGGTTGTATTCATATGCAGATTGTAAACCACAATGGCTGTATTGATATGCAGATTGTAAACCAGAATGGTTGTATTCATATGCAGATTGTAAACCAGAATGGTTGTATTCGTATGCAGATTGTAAACCACAATGGTTGTATTCATATGCAGATTGTAAACCACAATGGCTGTAATCCTATGCAGATTGTAAACCACAATGGATGTATTCATATGCAGATTGTAAACCACAATGGTTGTATTCATATGCAGATTGTAAACCAGAATGGTTGTATTCGTATGCAGATTGTAAACCACAATGGTTGTATTCATATGCAGATTGTAAACCACAATGGTTGTATTCATATGCAGATTGTAAACCAGAATGGTTGTATTCGTATGCAGATTGTAAACCACAATGGTTGTATTCATATGCAGATTGTAAACCACAATGGCTGTAATCCTATGCAGATTGTAAACCACAATGGTTGTATTCATATGCAGATTGTAAACCACAATGGTTGTATTCATATGCAGATTGTAAACCACAATGGCTGTATTCATATGCAGATTGTAAACCACAATGGTTGTATTCATATGCAGATTGTAAACCACAATGGCTGTATTGATATGCAGATTGTAAACCACAATGGTTGTATTCATATGTAGATTGTAAACCTCTATGGTTGTATTCATATGTAGATTGTAAACCTCTATGGTTGTATTCATATGTAGATTGTAAACCACAATGGTTGTATTGATATGCAGATTGTAAACCACAATGGTTGTATTAATATGCAGATTGTAAACCAGAATGGTTGTATTCGTATTCAGATTGTAAATCACAATGGTTGTATTAATATGCAGATTGTAAACCAGAATGGTTGTATTCGTATGCAGATTGTAAACCACAATGGTTGTATTAATATGCAGATTGTAAACCAGAATGGTTGTATTGATATGCAGATTGTAAACCACAATGGTTGTATTCATATGCAGATTGTAAACCAGAATGGTTGTATTCGTATGCAGATTGTAAACCACAATGGTTGTATTCGTATGCAGATTGTAAACCACGATGTTTGTATTCATATGCAGATTGTAAACCACAATGGCTGTATTCATATGCAGATTGTAAACCACAATGGTTGTATTGATATGCAGATTGTAAACCACAATGGCTGTATTCATATGCAGATTGTAAACCTCTATGGTTGTATTCATATGCAGATTGTAAACCACAATGGCTGTATTGATATGCAGATTGTAAACCACAATGGTTGTATTCATATGCAGATTGTAAACCACAATGGCTGTATTGATATGCAGATTGTAAACCACAATGGTTCTATTCATATGCAGATTGTAAACCACAATGGTTGTATTCATATGCAGATTGTAAACCACAATGGCTGTATTGATATGCAGATTGTAAACCACAATGGTTGTATTCATATGCAGATTGTAAACCACAATGGTTGTATTCATATGTAGATTGTAAACCACAATGGTTGTATTCATATGTAGATTGTAAACCACAATGGTTCTATTCATATGCAGATTGTAAACCACAATGGCTGTATTGATATGCAGATTGTAAACCACAATGGTTGTATTCATATGCAGATTGTAAACCACAATGGTTGTATTCATATGCAGATTGTAAACCACAGTGGCTGTATTCATATGCAGATTGTAAACCACAATGGTTGCATTCATATGCAGATTGTAAATCACAATGGTTGTATTGATATGCAGATTATAAACCACAATGGTTGTATTGATATGCATGGTTGTATTCATATGGAGATTGTAAACCACAATGGTTGTATTCATATGCAGATTGTAAACCACAATGGGTGTATTCATATGCAGATTGTAAACCACAATGGTTGTATTCATATGCTGATTGTAAACCACAATGGTTGTATTCATATGCAGATTGTAAACCACAATGGTTGTATTAATATGCAGATTGTAAACCACAATAGTTCCATTCATATGCAGATTGTAAACCACGATGGTTGTATTGATATGCAGATTGTAAACCACAATGGCTGTAACCCTATGCAGATTGTAAACCACAATGGTTGTATTCATATGCAGATTGTAAACCACAATGGTTGTATTCATATGCAGATTGTAAACCACAGTGGCTGTATTCATATGCAGATTGTAAACCACAATGGTTGTATTCATATGCAGATTGTAAACCACAATGGTTGTATTCATATGCAGATTGTAAACCACAGTGGCTGTATTCATATGCAGATTGTAAACCACAATGGTTGCATTCATATGCAGATTGTAAACCACAGTGGCTGTATTCATATGCAGATTGTAAACCACAATGGTTGTATTCATATGCAGATTGTAAACCACAATGGCTGTATTGATATGCAGATTGTAAACCACAATGGTTGTAATCCTATGCAGATTGTAAACCACAATGGTTGTATCAATATGCAGATTGTAAACCACAATGGTTGTATTCATATGCAGATTGTAAACCACAATGGTTGTATTCATATGCAGATTGTAAACCACAATGGTTGTATTCATATGCAGATTGTAAACCACAATGGTTGTATTCATATGCAGATTGTAAACCACAATGGCTGTATTGATATGCAGATTGTAAACCGCAATGGTTGTATTCATATGCAGATTGTAAACCAGAATGGTTGTATTCATATGCAGATTGTAAACCACAATGGCTGTAATCCTATGCAGATTGTAAACCACAATGGCTGTATTCATATGCAGATTGTAAACCACAATGGTTGTATTCATATGCAGATTGTAAACCACAATGGTTGTATTCATATGCAGATTGTAAACCACAATGGCTGTATTCATATGCAGATTGTAAACCACAATGGCTGTATTCATATGCAGATTGTAAACCACAATGGCTGTATTCATATGCAGATTGTAAACCAGAATGGTTGTATTCGTATGCAGATTGTAAACCACAATGGTTGTATTCGTATGCAGATTGTAAACCACAATGGTTGTATTCGTATGCAGATTGTAAACCACAATGGTTGTATTCGTATGCAGATTGTAAACCACGATGGTTGTATTCATATGCAGATTGTAAACCACAATGGCTGTATTCATATGCAGATTGTAAACCACAATGGTTGTATTCATATGCAGATTGTAAACCACAATGGTTGTATTCATATGCAGATTGTAAACCACAATGGTTGTATTCATATGCAGATTGTAAACCACAATGGTTGTATTCATATGCAGATTGTAAACCACAATGGTTGTATTCATATGCAGATTGTAAACCACAATGGTTGTATTCATATGCAGATTGTAAACCACAATGGCTGTATTCATATGCAGATTGTAAACCAGAATGGTTGTATTCGTATGCAGATTGTAAACCACAATGGTTGTATTCGTATGCAGATTGTAAACCACAATGGTTGTATTCGTATGCAGATTGTAAACCACAATGGTTGTATTCGTATGCAGATTGTAAACCACGATGGTTGTATTCATATGCAGATTGTAAACCACAATGGCTGTATTCATATGCAGATTGTAAACCACAATGGTTGTATTCATATGCAGATTGTAAACCACAATGGTTGTATTCATATGCAGATTGTAAACCACAATGGTTGTATTCATATGCAGATTGTAAACCACAATGGTTGTATTCATATGCAGATTGTAAACCACAATGGTTGTATTCATATGCAGATTGTAAACCACAATGGCTGTATTGATATGCAGATTGTAAACCACAATAGTTCCATTCATATGCAGATTGTAAACCACAATGGCTGTAATCCTATGCAGATTGTAAACCACAATGGCTGTATTCATATGCAGATTGTAAACCACAATGGTTGTATTCATATGCAGATTGTAAACCACAATGGTTGTATTCATATGCAGATTGCAAACCACAATGGTTGTATTCATATGCAGATTGTAAACCACAATGGCTGTATTGATATGCAGATTGTAAACCAGAATGGTTGTATTCATATGCAGATTGTAAACCACAATGGCTGTATTCATATGCAGATCGTAAACCACAATGGCTGTATTGATATGCAGATTGTAAACCAGAATGGTTGTATTCGTATGCAGATTGTAAACCAGAATGGTTGTATTCGTATGCAGATTGTAAACCACAATGGTTGTATTCATATGCAGATTGTAAACCACAATGGCTGTAATCCTATGCAGATTGTAAACCACAATGGATGTATTCATATGCAGATTGTAAACCACAATGGTTGTATTCATATGCAGATTGTAAACCAGAATGGTTGTATTCGTATGCAGATTGTAAACCACAATGGTTGTATTCATATGCAGATTGTAAACCACAATGGTTGTATTCATATGCAGATTGTAAACCAGAATGGTTGTATTCGTATGCAGATTGTAAACCACAATGGTTGTATTCATATGCAGATTGTAAACCACAATGGCTGTATTCATATGCAGATTGTAAACCACAATGGTTGTATTCATATGCAGATTGTAAACCACAATGGCTGTATTGATATGCAGATTGTAAACCAGAATGGTTGTATTCATATGCAGATTGTAAACCAGAATGGTTGTATTCGTATGCAGATTGTAAACCACAATGGTTGTATTCATATGCAGATTGTAAACCACAATGGCTGTAATCCTATGCAGATTGTAAACCACAATGGATGTATTCATATGCAGATTGTAAACCACAATGGTTGTATTCATATGCAGATTGTAAACCAGAATGGTTGTATTCGTATGCAGATTGTAAACCACAATGGTTGTATTCATATGCAGATTGTAAACCACAATGGTTGTATTCATATGCAGATTGTAAACCAGAATGGTTGTATTCGTATGCAGATTGTAAACCACAATGGTTGTATTCATATGCAGATTGTAAACCACAATGGCTGTAATCCTATGCAGATTGTAAACCACAATGGTTGTATTCATATGCAGATTGTAAACCACAATGGTTGTATTCATATGCAGATTGTAAACCACAATGGCTGTATTCATATGCAGATTGTAAACCACAATGGTTGTATTCATATGCAGATTGTAAACCACAATGGCTGTATTGATATGCAGATTGTAAACAACAATGGTTGTATTCATATGTAGATTGTAAACCTCTATGGTTGTATTCATATGTAGATTGTAAACCTCTATGGTTGTATTCATATGTAGATTGTAAACCACAATGGTTGTATTGATATGCAGATTGTAAACCACAATGGTTGTATTAATATGCAGATTGTAAACCAGAATGGTTGTATTCGTATTCAGATTGT
This sequence comes from Saccoglossus kowalevskii, assembly GCF_978046115.1. Taxonomy (NCBI): domain Eukaryota; kingdom Metazoa; phylum Hemichordata; class Enteropneusta; family Harrimaniidae; genus Saccoglossus; species Saccoglossus kowalevskii. The sequence continues at coordinate 35,263 of NW_028188752.1, read as the reverse complement.
AAATCACAATGGTTGTATTAATATGCAGATTGTAAACCAGAATGGTTGTATTCGTATGCAGATTGTAAACCACAATGGTTGTATTAATATGCAGATTGTAAACCAGAATGGTTGTATTGATATGCAGATTGTAAACCACAATGGTTGTATTCATATGCAGATTGTAAACCAGAATGGTTGTATTCGTATGCAGATTGTAAACCACAATGGTTGTATTCGTATGCAGATTGTAAACCACGATGTTTGTATTCATATGCAGATTGTAAACCACAATGGCTGTATTCATATGCAGATTGTAAACCACAATGGTTGTATTGATATGCAGATTGTAAACCACAATGGCTGTATTCATATGCAGATTGTAAACCTCTATGGTTGTATTCATATGCAGATTGTAAACCACAATGGCTGTATTGATATGCAGATTGTAAACCACAATGGTTGTATTCATATGCAGATTGTAAACCACAATGGCTGTATTGATATGCAGATTGTAAACCACAATGGTTCTATTCATATGCAGATTGTAAACCACAATGGTTGTATTCATATGCAGATTGTAAACCACAATGGCTGTATTGATATGCAGATTGTAAACCACAATGGTTGTATTCATATGCAGATTGTAAACCACAATGGTTGTATTCATATGTAGATTGTAAACCACAATGGTTGTATTCATATGTAGATTGTAAACCACAATGGTTCTATTCATATGCAGACTGTAAACCACAATGGCTGTATTGATATGCAGATTGTAAACCACAATGGTTGTATTCATATGCAGATTGTAAACCACAATGGTTGTATTCATATGCAGATTGTAAACCACAGTGGCTGTATTCATATGCAGATTGTAAATCACAATGGTTGTATTGATATGCAGATTATAAACCACAATGGTTGTATTGATATGCATGGTTGTATTCATATGGAGATTGTAAACCACAATGGTTGTATTCATATGCAGATTGTAAACCACAATGGGTGTATTCATATGCAGATTGTAAACCACAATGGTTGTATTCATATGCTGATTGTAAACCACAATGGTTGTATTCATATGCAGATTGTAAACCACAATGGTTGTATTAATATGCAGATTGTAAACCACAATAGTTCCATTCATATGCAGATTGTAAACCACGATGGTTGTATTGATATGCAGATTGTAAACCACAATGGCTGTAACCCTATGCAGATTGTAAACCACAATGGTTGTATTCATATGCAGATTGTAAACCACAATGGTTGTATTCATATGCAGATTGTAAACCACAATGGTTGTATTAATATGCAGATTGTAAACCAGAATGGTTGTATTGATATGCAGATTGTAAACCACAATGGTTGTATTCATATGCAGATTGTAAACCAGAATGGTTGTATTCGTATGCAGATTGTAAACCACAATGGTTGTATTCGTATGCAGATTGTAAACCACGATGTTTGTATTCATATGCAGATTGTAAACCACAATGGCTGTATTCATATGCAGATTGTAAACCACAATGGTTGTATTGATATGCAGATTGTAAACCACAATGGCTGTATTCATATGCAGATTGTAAACCTCTATGGTTGTATTCATATGCAGATTGTAAACCACAATGGCTGTATTGATATGCAGATTGTAAACCACAATGGTTGTATTCATATGCAGATTGTAAACCACAATGGCTGTATTGATATGCAGATTGTAAACCACAATGGTTCTATTCATATGCAGATTGTAAACCACAATGGTTGTATTCATATGCAGATTGTAAACCACAATGGCTGTATTGATATGCAGATTGTAAACCACAATGGTTGTATTCATATGCAGATTGTAAACCACAATGGTTGTATTCATATGTAGATTGTAAACCACAATGGTTGTATTCATATGTAGATTGTAAACCACAATGGTTCTATTCATATGCAGACTGTAAACCACAATGGCTGTATTGATATGCAGATTGTAAACCACAATGGTTGTATTCATATGCAGATTGTAAACCACAATGGTTGTATTCATATGCAGATTGTAAACCACAGTGGCTGTATTCATATGCAGATTGTAAATCACAATGGTTGTATTGATATGCAGATTATAAACCACAATGGTTGTATTGATATGCATGGTTGTATTCATATGGAGATTGTAAACCACAATGGTTGTATTCATATGCAGATTGTAAACCACAATGGGTGTATTCATATGCAGATTGTAAACCACAATGGTTGTATTCATATGCTGATTGTAAACCACAATGGTTGTATTCATATGCAGATTGTAAACCACAATGGTTGTATTAATATGCAGATTGTAAACCACAATAGTTCCATTCATATGCAGATTGTAAACCACGATGGTTGTATTGATATGCAGATTGTAAACCACAATGGCTGTAACCCTATGCAGATTGTAAACCACAATGGTTGTATTCATATGCAGATTGTAAACCACAATGGTTGTATTCATATGCAGATTGTAAACCACAGTGGCTGTATTCATATGCAGATTGTAAACCACAATGGTTGTATTCATATGCAGATTGTAAACCACAATGGTTGTATTCATATGCAGATTGTAAACCACAGTGGCTGTATTCATATGCAGATTGTAAACCACAATGGTTGCATTCATATGCAGATTGTAAACCACAGTGGCTGTATTCATATGCAGATTGTAAACCACAATGGTTGTATTCATATGCAGATTGTAAACCACAATGGTTCTATTCATATGCAGATTGTAAACCACAATGGCTGTATTGATATGCAGATTGTAAACCACAATGGTTGTATTCATATGCAGATTGTAAATCACAATGGTTGTATTGATATGCAGATTGTAAACCACAATGGTTGTATTCATATGCAGATTGTAAACCACAATGGCTGTATTCATATGCAGATTGTAAACCACAGTGGCTGTATTCATATGCAGATTGTAAACCAGAATGGTTGTATTCATATGCAGATTGTAAACCAGAATGGTTGTATTCATATGCAGATTGTAAACCACAATGGCTGTATTGATATGCAGATTGTAAACCACAATGGTTGTAATCCTATGCAGATTGTAAACCACAATGGTTGTATCAATATGCAGATTGTAAACCACAATGGTTGTATCAATATGCAGATTGTAAACCACAATGGTTGTATTCATATGCAGATTGTAAACCACAATGGTTGTATTCATATGCAGATTGTAAACCACAATGGTTGTATTCATATGCAGATTGTAAACCACAATGGTTGTATTCATATGCAGATTGTAAACCACAATGGCTGTATTGATATGCAGATTGTAAACCGCAATGGTTGTATTCATATGCAGATTGTAAACCAGAATGGTTGTATTCATATGCAGATTGTAAACCACAATGGCTGTAATCCTATGCAGATTGTAAACCACAATGGCTGTATTCATATGCAGATTGTAAACCACAATGGCTGTATTCATATGCAGATTGTAAACCACAATGGTTGTATTCATATGCAGATTGTAAACCACAATGGTTGTATTCATATGCAGATTGTAAACCACAATGGCTGTATTCATATGCAGATTGTAAACCACAATGGCTGTATTCATATGCAGATTGTAAACCACAATGGCTGTATTCATATGCAGATTGTAAACCAGAATGGTTGTATTCGTATGCAGATTGTAAACCACAATGGTTGTATTCGTATGCAGATTGTAAACCACAATGGTTGTATTCGTATGCAGATTGTAAACCACAATGGTTGTATTCGTATGCAGATTGTAAACCACGATGGTTGTATTCATATGCAGATTGTAAACCACAATGGCTGTATTCATATGCAGATTGTAAACCACAATGGTTGTATTCATATGCAGATTGTAAACCACAATGGTTGTATTCATATGCAGATTGTAAACCACAATGGTTGTATTCATATGCAGATTGTAAACCACAATGGTTGTATTCATATGCAGATTGTAAACCACAATGGTTGTATTCATATGCAGATTGTAAACCACAATGGTTGTATTCATATGCAGATTGTAAACCACAATGGCTGTATTGATATGCAGATTGTAAACCACAATAGTTCCATTCATATGCAGATTGTAAACCACAATGGCTGTAATCCTATGCAGATTGTAAACCACAATGGCTGTATTCATATGCAGATTGTAAACCACAATGGTTGTATTCATATGCAGATTGTAAACCACAATGGTTGTATTCATATGCAGATTGCAAACCACAATGGTTGTATTCATATGCAGATTGTAAACCACAATGGCTGTATTGATATGCAGATTGTAAACCAGAATGGTTGTATTCATATGCAGATTGTAAACCACAATGGCTGTATTCATATGCAGATCGTAAACCACAATGGCTGTATTGATATGCAGATTGTAAACCAGAATGGTTGTATTCGTATGCAGATTGTAAACCAGAACGGTTGTATTCGTAAGCAGATTGTAAACCACAATGGTTGTATTCATATGCAGATTGTAAACCACAATGGCTGTAATCCTATGCAGATTGTAAACCACAATGGATGTATTCATATGCAGATTGTAAACCACAATGGTTGTATTCATATGCAGATTGTAAACCAGAATGGTTGTATTCGTATGCAGATTGTAAACCACAATGGTTGTATTCATATGCAGATTGTAAACCACAATGGTTGTATTCATATGCAGATTGTAAACCAGAATGGTTGTATTCGTATGCAGATTGTAAACCACAATGGTTGTATTCATATGCAGATTGTAAACCACAATGGCTGTATTCATATGCAGATTGTAAACCACAATGGTTGTATTCATATGCAGATTGTAAACCACAATGGCTGTATTGATATGCAGATTGTAAACCAGAATGGTTGTATTCATATGCAGATTGTAAACCAGAATGGTTGTATTCGTATGCAGATTGTAAACCACAATGGTTGTATTCATATGCAGATTGTAAACCACAATGGCTGTAATCCTATGCAGATTGTAAACCACAATGGATGTATTCATATGCAGATTGTAAACCACAATGGTTGTATTCATATGCAGATTGTAAACCAGAATGGTTGTATTCGTATGCAGATTGTAAACCACAATGGTTGTATTCATATGCAGATTGTAAACCACAATGGTTGTATTCATATGCAGATTGTAAACCAGAATGGTTGTATTCGTATGCAGATTGTAAACCACAATGGTTGTATTCATATGCAGATTGTAAACCACAATGGCTGTAATCCTATGCAGATTGTAAACCACAATGGTTGTATTCATATGCAGATTGTAAACCACAATGGTTGTATTCATATGCAGATTGTAAACCACAATGGCTGTATTCATATGCAGATTGTAAACCACAATGGTTGTATTCATATGCAGATTGTAAACCACAATGGCTGTATTGATATGCAGATTGTAAACCACAATGGTTGTATTCATATGTAGATTGTAAACCTCTATGGTTGTATTCATATGTAGATTGTAAACCTCTATGGTTGTATTCATATGTAGATTGTAAACCACAATGGTTGTATTGATATGCAGATTGTAAACCACAATGGTTGTATTAATATGCAGATTGTAAACCAGAATGGTTGTATTCGTATTCAGATTGTAAATCACAATGGTTGTATTAATATGCAGATTGTAAACCAGAATGGTTGTATTCGTATGCAGATTGTAAACCACAATGGTTGTATTAATATGCAGATTGTAAACCAGAATGGTTGTATTGATATGCAGATTGTAAACCACAATGGTTGTATTCATATGCAGATTGTAAACCAGAATGGTTGTATTCGTATGCAGATTGTAAACCACAATGGTTGTATTCGTATGCAGATTGTAAACCACGATGTTTGTATTCATATGCAGATTGTAAACCACAATGGCTGTATTCATATGCAGATTGTAAACCACAATGGTTGTATTGATATGCAGATTGTAAACCACAATGGCTGTATTCATATGCAGATTGTAAACCTCTATGGTTGTATTCATATGCAGATTGTAAACCACAATGGCTGTATTGATATGCAGATTGTAAACCACAATGGTTGTATTCATATGCAGATTGTAAACCACAATGGCTGTATTGATATGCAGATTGTAAACCACAATGGTTCTATTCATATGCAGATTGTAAACCACAATGGTTGTATTCATATGCAGATTGTAAACCACAATGGCTGTATTGATATGCAGATTGTAAACCACAATGGTTGTATTCATATGCAGATTGTAAACCACAATGGTTGTATTCATATGTAGATTGTAAACCACAATGGTTGTATTCATATGTAGATTGTAAACCACAATGGTTCTATTCATATGCAGATTGTAAACCACAATGGCTGTATTGATATGCAGATTGTAAACCACAATGGTTGTATTCATATGCAGATTGTAAACCAGAATGGTTGTATTCGTATGCAGATTGTAAACCACAATGGTTGTATTCATATGCAGATTGTAAACCACAATGGTTATATTGATATGCAGATTGTAAACCACAATGGTTGTATTCATATTGTATTCTAGGTGTGCAAATAAAGACAATTGCTGACAACCAGATTGGCAGCCAGTCATTAAAGTCATTTAATATTTAAAGAAACATGAACCTACATATGCAGGAAAATACACAAGTCTAAAAACTAATTTAACTACATCAAATTGAGAAATAATTCACATATATGAAATACAAGCTGACTTGTGTGAAGAACAGCTGTGACAGCTGCTAGTCAGCTATGTTGGATAGGGACAATACATTGATCAGTTTGTCGAACATTATAAGTACAAAGGTTAAATTGCACTGTACAAAGAAAAACATTTACTAATTTTCATCATGAAATATGGAAGACAGTTGTTGTCTCGGTATGTTATTGGACATTGTTATAAGAATTGTTCAAAAACAGTGTTAACCAAAATAGCTGCTAAGTGGCCATCCTGGATTGAGTGATACAAATAAAGTTCACTCTATATACAATAGCACTGTCTGTGTACAAAAGTTTATCAGCTACAAAAAACACTGTGTGTACCAAATTTATACAAGTTTAGCAGTTACAAAAAGCACAGTGTGTACCATATTTATACAAGTTTATCAGCTACAAAAAGCAGTGTGTACCAAATTTATACAAGTTTAGCAGTTACAAAAAGCACAGTGTGTACCAAATTTATACAAGTTTATCAGCTACAAAAAGCACAGTGTGTAGCAAATTTATACAAGTTTATCAGCTACAAAAAGCACAGTGTGTAGCAAATTTATACAAGTTTATCAGCTACAAAAAGCACAGTGTGTAGCAAATTTATACAAGTTTATCAGCTACAAAAAACACTATGTGTACCAAATTTATGCAAGTTTATCAGCTACAAAAAACACAGTGTGTAGCAAATTTATACAAGTTTATCAGCTACAAAAAGCACAGTGTGTAGCAAATTTATACAAGTTTATCAGCTACAAAAAACACAGTGTGTAGCAAATTTATACAAGTTTATCAGCTACAAAAAGCACAGTGTGTAGCAAATTTATACAAGTTTATCAGCTACAAAAAGCACTGTGTGTACCAAATTTATACAAGTTTATCAGCTACAAAAAGCACAGTGTGTAGCAAATTTATACAAGTTTATCAGCTACAAAAAACACAGTGTGTAGCAAATTTATACAAGTTTATCAGCTGCAAAAAGCACAGTGTGTAGCAAATTTATACAAGTTTATCAGCTACAAAAAGCACAGTGTGTAGCAAATTTATGCAAGTTTATCAGCTACAAAAAGCACTGTGTGTAGCAAATTTATACAAGTTTATCAGCTACAAAAAGCACTGTGTGTACCAAATTTATGCAAGTTTATCAGCTACAAAAAGCACTGTGTGTAGCAAATTTATACAAGTTTATCAGCTACAAAAAGCACAGTGTGTAGCAAATTTATACAAGTTTATCAGCTACAAAAAGCACAGTGTGTAGCAAATTTATACAAGTTTATCAGCTACAAAAAGCACAGTGTGTAGCAAATTTATACAAGTTTATCAGTTACAAAAAACACAGTGTGTAGCAAATTTATGCAAGTTTATCAGTTACAAAAAACACAGTGTGTAGCAAATTTATACAAGTTTATCAGCTACAAAAAGCACAGTGTGTAGCAAATTTATACAAGTTTATCAGTTACAAAAAACACAGTGTGTAGCAAATTTATGCAAGTTTATCAGTTACAAAAAACACAGTGTGTAGCAAATTTATACAAGTTTATCAGTTACAAAAAGCACAGTGTGTAGCAAATTTATACAAGTTTATCAGTTACAAAAAGCAGTGTGTAGCAAATTTATACAAGTTTATCAGCTGCAAAAAGCACAGTGTGTAGCAAATTTATACAAGTTTATCAGCTGCAAAAAGCACAGTGTGTAGCAAATTTATACAAGTTTATCAGTTACAAAAAGCACAGTGTGTAGCAAATTTATACAAGTTTATCAGCTGCAAAAAGCACAGTGTGTAGCAAATTTATACAAGTTTATCAGTTACAAAAAGCACAGTGTGTAGCAAATTTATACAAGTTTATCAGTTACAAAAAGCACAGTGTGTAGCGAATTTATACAAGTTTATCAGTTACAAAAAGCACAGTGTGTAGCAAATTTATACAAGTTTATCAGCTACAAAAAGCACAGTGTGTAGCAAATTTATACAAGTTTATCAGCTACAAAAAGCACTGTGTGTAGCAAATTTATACAAGTTTATCAGTTACAAAAAGCACAGTGTGTAGCAAATTTATACAAGTTTATCAGTTACAAAAAGCACAGTGTGTAGCAAATTTATACAAGTTTATCAGCTACAAAAAGCACAGTGTGTAGCAAATTTATACAAGTTTATCAGCTGCAAAAAGCACAGTGTGTAGCAAATTTATACAAGTTTATCAGTTACAAAAAGCACAGTGTGTAGCAAATTTATACAAGTTGATCAGCTACAAAAAGCACAGTGTGTAGCAAATTTATACAAGTTTATCAGCTACAAAAAGCACAGTGTGTAGCAAATTTATACAAGTTTATCAGCTACAAAAAGCACAGTGTGTAGCAAATTTATACAAGTTTATCAGTTACAAAAAGCACAGTGTGTAGCAAATTTATACAAGTTGATCAGCTACAAAAAGCACTGTGTGTACCAAATTTATGCAAGTTTATCAGCTACAAAAAGCACAGTGTGTAGCAAATTTATACAAGTTTAACAGTTACAAAAAACACAGTGTGTAGCAAATTTATGCAAGTTAATCAGCTGCAAAAAGCACAGTGTGTAGCAAATTTATACAAGTTTATCAGCTGCAAAAAGCACAGTGTGTAGCAAATTTATACAAGTTTATCAGCTACAAAAAGCACAGTGTGTAGCAAATTTATACAAGTTTATCAGCTGCAAAAAGCACAGTGTGTAGCAAATTTATACAAGTTTATCAGCTACAAAAAGCACAGTGTGTAGCAAATTTATACAAGTTTATCAGTTACAAAAAGCACAGTGTGTAGCAAATTTATACAAGTTTATCAGCTGCAAAAAGCACAGTGTGTAGCAAATTTATACAAGTTTATCAGCTACAAAAAGCACTGTGTGTAGCAAATTTATACAAGTTTATCAGTTACAAAAAGCACAGTGTGTAGCAAATTTATACAAGTTTATCAGCTACAAAAAGCACAGTGTGTAGCAAATTTATGCAAGTTTATCAGCTACAAAAAGCAGTGTGTAGCAAATTTATACAAGTTTATCAGCTACAAAAAACACAGTGTGTAGCAAATTTATGCAAGTTTATCAGCTACAAAAAACACAGTGTGTAGCAAATTTATACAAGTTTATCAGCTACAAAAAGCACAGTGTGTAGCAAATTTATGCAAGTTGATCAGCTACAAAAAACACAGTGTGTAGCAAATTTATACAAGTTTAACAGATTCAAAAAGCACTGTGTGTACCAAATTTATACAAGTTTATCAGTTACAAAAAGCACAGTGTGTAGCAAATTTATACAAGTTTATCAGTTACAAAAAGCACAGTGTGTAGCAAATTTATACAAGTTTATCAGCTACAAAAAGCACAGTGTGTAGCAAATTTATGCAAGTTGATCAGCTACAAAAAACACAGTGTGTAGCAAATTTATACAAGTTTAACAGATTCAAAAAGCACTGTGTGTACCAAATTTATACAAGTTTAACAGATTCAAAGCTGATATAGATGTGAATGTGTCTTACCTGAGTCTTCAGATCAACAGTGTTCATACCTGGATGTAAAGTTACATTATCTTTGATAACTGCCATTGAGAAATCCTCCTTCTGCCATATATCAACTCTTCTAAGAGAAGAGGTGCTATCCTGTCTCTGCAGTAGAGTAGTAGTGTTTCTACACACCACAGCACTCCATTGTATGCTCTTATCTGGTGCATAGTCACACTCATGGCGCAGGTCAATTACTGGTGCTATGTTCCTTGCAAATGACTGCTGCACACTCTGTGATTGGCTAGGTTTCTCAGATGATTGGTCCCCCGAATCATGTGACACCCTGTCTTCTGATTGGCTGTCATCATCATGTGACACATGGATCAATGATAAACTAAGTTTATTGCACAAAATATCTTTAGGTAAATTGCTGTGAATGGTGAAACTGAAAACCACATCCTGTCCAGGAATAAGTTTGCCACTGTCTGGATTCATGGACACATCATGTAGAATCAATACTGGGTCCATTTTCATAACCACTTCTGCATCAGAGATAGATATTAACTTAAGGTAGTTAAACAAATCAAAATGTGATTCTATTTTTACTGCTCACAATACCAGATAACAAAAATATAGCCACCTAACTCATATTTACAGAAAAATGCACCATTGCAATTCTGAATCACTTATTACTGTTCCAAAAAAGGTCTATTGTTCTCAAAATATTGTAATCTAAAAGTCACTCATATGTAATTCTAAGATAGTTGTCACAAACTAAATCGGATGAATAATCATGCAACAACAAAAATGAAATAAATTGTTTACACCTAGCAAAATTGAATCAATTGTTTAAGGAAGATAAAAGTACTAAAAATAATATGACACCTATTGGCTACATTTGTTAGCTATTCCCAAAATTAATTAAGACATTCAGAAATAAAAGAAAGTTAAAGTAATCAGAAATATTTTGAAATCTAGTGGTGTCCAGAATTGTTTATGTGAAAACTGATAAATGTGTTTACCCATCTCAGCCTCACTGTTGCTTATCAGTTGGGCAGAACACTTGACTAACTCATTACAGAATTGATTTCTATCCTCTGTTTTCAGATGACCATCACTGGCAAGCAAAGCACAATTTTTAACATATGTACTTAAAGTCAAGGAATATTCATATAATTTGTGGTTACACTATAAATAAGTCACTTACATATTTGACATAATGATACTGGCACTAGTTGTACCAGTGAACTGGCACTATTCTGTACCAGTGAAATGGCACTATTCTGTACCAGTGAAATGGCACTATTCTGTACCAGTGAAATGGCACTATTCTGTACCAGTGAACTGCCACTATTCTGTACCAGTGAAATGGCACTATTCTGTACCAGTGAACTGGCACCATTCTGTACCAGTGAACTGGCACTATTCTGTACCAGTGAAATGGCACTATTCTGTACCAGTGAAATGGCACTATTCTGTACCAGTGAAATGGCACTATTCTGTACCAGTGAACTGGCACTATTCCGTACCAGTAAACTGGCGCCATTCCGTACCTGTGAACTCGCACTATTCTGTACCAGTGAAATGGCACTAGCTTGTACCAGTGAAATGGCACTAGCCTGTACCAATGAAATGGCACTAGCCTGTAACAGTGAACTGGCACTAGCCTGTAACAGTGAACTGGCACTAGCCTGTACCAGTGAACTGGCACTAGCCTGTACCAGTGAAATGGCACAAGCCTGTACCAGTGAAATGGCACTAGCCTGTACCAGTGAACTGGCACTAGCCTGTACCAGTGAAATGGCACTAGCCTGTACCAGTGAAATGGCACTAGCCTGTACCAGTGAAATGGCACTAGCCTGTACCAGTGAAATGGCACTATTCTGTACCCGTGAAATGGCACTATTCTGTACCAGTGAACTGGCACTATTCTGTACCAGTGAACTGCCACTATTCTGTACCAGTGAACTGGCACTATTCTGTACCAGTGAACTGGCACTATTCTGTACCAGTGAACTGGCACTATTCTGGGCCAGTGAGCTGCCACTATTCTGTACCAGTGAACTGGCACTAATTTGTACCAGTGAACTGGCACTATTCTGTACCAGTGAACTGGCACTATTCTGTGCCAGTGAGCTGCCACTATTCTGTACCAGTGAACTGGCACTATTCTGTATCCGTGAACTGGCACCATACTGTACCAGTGAACTGGCACTATTCTGTACTGAAGAACTGGTACTATTCTGTACCAGTGAACTGGCATAATTCTAGACCCGTGAACTGGCATAATTCTGTACCAGTGAACTGGCACTATTCTGTACCAGTGAAATGGCACTATTCTGTACCAGTGAACTGGCACTATTCTGTACCAGTGAAATGGCACTATTCTGTACCAGTGAACTGGCACTATTCTGTACCAGTGAACTGGCACTATTCTGTACCAGTGAACTGGCACCATTCTGTACCAGAGAACTCGCACTAGCCTGTACCAGTGAAATGGCACTATTCTGTACCAGTGAACTGGCACCATTCTGTACCAGTGAACTGGCACTAGCCTGTACCAGTGAAATGGCACTAGCCTGTACCAGTGAAATGGCACTAGCCTGTACCAGTGAAATGGCACTATTCTGTACCCGTGAACTGGCACTATTCTGTACCCGTGAACTGGCACTATTCTGTACCAGTGAACTGGCACTATTCTGTACCAGTGAACTGGCACTAGACTGTACCTGTGAACTGGCACCATTCTGTACCAGTGAACTGGCACTATTCTGTACCAGTGAACTGGCACCATTCTGTACCAGTGAACTGGCACCATTCTGTACCAGTGAACTGGCACTATTCTGTACCAGTGAACTGGCACCATTCTGTACCAGTGAACTGGCACCATTCTGTACCAGTGAACTGCCACTATTCTGTACCAGTGAACTGGCACCATTCTGTACCAGTGAACTGCCACTATTCTGTACCAGTGAACTGGCACTATTCTGTACCAGTGAACTGGCACTATTCTGTACCAGTGAACTGCCACAATTCTGTACCAGTGAACTGGCACTATTCTGTACCAGTGAACTGGCACTATTCTGTACCAGTGAACTGGCACTATTCTGTACCAGTGAACTGCCACTATTCTGTACCAGTGAACTGCCACTATTCTGTACCAGTGAACTGGCACTATTCTGTACCAGTGAACTGGCACTATTCTGTACCAGTGAACTGGCACTATTCTGTACCAGTGAACTGGCACTATTCTGTACCAGTGAACTGGCACTAGCCTGTACCAGTGAAATGGCACTATTCTGTACCAGTGAACTGGCACCATTCTGTACCAGTGAACTGGCACTATTCTGTACCAGTGAACTGGCACTATTCTGTACCAGTGAACTGGCACTAGCCTGTACCAGTGAAATGGCACTATTCTGTACCAGTGAACTGGCACCATTCTGTACCAGTGAACTGGCACTAGCCTGTACCAGTGAACTGGCACTATTCTGTACCAGTGAACTGGCACTATTCTGTACCAGTGAACTGGCACTATTCTGTACCAGTGAAATGGCACTATTCTGTACCAGTGAACTGGCACTATTCTGTACCAGTGAACTGGCACTATTCTGTACCAGTGAACTGGCACTATTCTGTACCAGTGAACTGGCACTATTCTGTACCAGTGAACTGCCACTATTCTGTACCAGTGAACTGGCACTATTCTGTACCAGTGAACTGGCACTATTCTGTACCAGTGAACTGGCACTATTCTGTACCAGTGAACTGGCACTATTCTGTACCAGTGAACTGGCACTAGCCTGTACCAGTGAAATGGCACTATTCTGTACCAGTGAACTGGCACCATTCTGTACCAGTGAACTGGCACTATTCTGTACCAGTGAACTGGCACTATTCTGTACCAGTGAACTGGCACTAGCCTGTACCAGTGAAATGGCACTATTCTGTACCAGTGAACTGGCACCATTCTGTACCAGTGAACTGGCACTAGCCTGTACCAGTGAACTGGCACTATTCTGTACCAGTGAACTGGCACTATTCTGTACCAGTGAAATGGCACTATTCTGTACCAGTGAAATGGCACTATTCTGTACCAGTGAAATGGCACTATTCTGTACCAGTGAACTGGCACTATTCCGTACCAGTAAACTGGCGCCATTCCGTACCTGTGAACTCGCACTATTCTGTACCAGTGAAATGGCACTAGCTTGTACCAGTGAAATGGCACTAGCCTGTACCAATGAAATGGCACTAGCCTGTAACAGTGAACTGGCACTAGCCTGTAACAGTGAACTGGCACTAGCCTGTACCAGTGAAATGGCACTAGCCTGTACCAGTGAAATGGCACTAGCCTGTACCAGTGAACTGGCACTAGCCTGTACCAGTGAAATGGCACTAGCCTGTACCAGTGAAATGGCACTAGCCTGTACCAGTGAAATGGCACTAGCCTGTACCAGTGAAATGGCACTATTCTGTACCCGTGAACTGGCACTATTCTGTACCAGTGAACTGGCACTATTCTGTACCAGTGAACTGCCACTATTCTGTACCAGTGAACTGCCACTATTCTGTACCAGTGAACTGCCACTATTCTGTACCAGTGAACTGGCACTATTCTGTACCAGTGAACTGGCACTATTCTGTACCAGTGAACTGGCACTATTCTGTACCAGTGAACTGGCACTATTCTGGGCCAGTGAGCTGCCACTATTCTGTACCAGTGAACTGGCACTAATTTGTACCAGTGAACTGGCACTATTCTGTACCAGTGAACTGGCACTATTCTGTGCCAGTGAGCTGCCACTATTCTGTACCAGTGAACTGGCACTATTCTGTACCCGTGAACTGGCACCATACTGTACCAGTGAACTGGCACTATTCTGTACTGAAGAACTGGCACTATTCTGTACCAGTGAACTGGCACTATTCTGTACAAGTGAACTGGCACTATTCTGTACCAGTGAACTGGCACTATTCTGTACCAGTGAACTGGCACTATTCGGTACCAGTGAACTGGCACTATTCGGTACCAGTGATATGACATGCATTTTTTTTACTTGTGTATAGCCCATACAGATTATTTTTGATCCCTTTCACAGGGGTTAAGAAACTCAAAAGAATTGACAAAAACATGGATTTGTCGGGTTTGTGACATACTCCTCCCAAGTAATAAACTGTACCACAATATATCTATGATTAGCACAAGAACAATTGCTTCATCAACTTGTATAAAGGATATTTGCCAGTGACATCAACTTGTTTCTGGCACTCTGCTAACTGTTTTCTAGTGTAAGATGCCAGCAGATCCCAACCCTCTTCAACATAAGTTTTTAACGCATCACTCAGGAAAAGCTCTGCTTTATTTGCCTCACCATTTTTCCTGAAGTGATATGAATAGGGTTAAAAATTACATAAAACTGGAATGGAATGGAGACTCTCTCGTATGGTATAAGTCATTCTGACATACATCATGTGGGACCATATCAAACTTGATGTGTCACACAGTGCTTTAAGTAAGGATGTGAAAAGCCAGACACTGATCATCAATCAAAGCCTATCCTTTCTGATTGTTTACTCACATGTAGAAGTTAGCCAGATCTTTACCGATGCGTTTTGCACATCTCAATCTACCAATGTGTTTGTAAGTTCCCATCGCTAGCTCTGAAAGCTCCTACACAATATAATGACAATAAGCAAAAATGATAAAAACTTTACAATATGTATCAATATTTTATTGTTTGAAAATGGTCTAATTGTTGCAAATGTGATGGCTTAGAAATAGAAATATCCAAGATATTTGTGACAAAAAGATCACTCATTCTCATGACCTTTGACCTGTGGAATGTCTATATTTGGTCAGTAATAAATAATATATGGAATGAATTAACACTAAACACTAGTAATTACCAGGTAATGTTTGTGGAATGATTCCTTTGAACTGAGTGCTTCCCGTAATTTCTGATTTGGTGAGTTCTCAGTTAAACCTGACTGCCCCATACCAGACAAAAGGTTCACCACCAAATGCAGTTGTTCAGATAATGGTGTCATATCAGGCATCAAACCACATAGTAAGCCCAACTCAAGTAGCTGATGAAGAAAAATAAAAATAAAAAATTTATATCAGATTTTGAAATATCTATTCTGAGAAGTAATGCATTGTTTAAGTCCAACTTTGTACAAAATCTTGGAAATGACTCAAGCTTAAACCAAATCTTTCTCTTGGTTATTGTATAGCAGTCTTATTGATGTGATTAATGATTTATGTGAAGATGTACACATACAAGCAGCCTCTCGACTGAGATAGATCCGCTGTTAGCAATGCACGTTTCAATTAAAGAACAGAAGATATCATTAAACAAGCAGCCTATCGGCTGAGATAGCTCCGCTGTTAGCAATGCACATTTCAATTAAAGAACTGAAGACATCATTAGAAAATGAACAATATGAATAGTATCAAAGCAATCGGACTTACAGTTTTTAACAAGAAGTCGAAAATATCACTTTTTACCAAAAATTACAAAAATATTCACCAAAATAAATTAATTAGAGAATTGAAGATATCATCACAAAATGAACAAATCTGAGAGAGGTCCACATGTAGTACCTATATATGTAATATCAAAGCAATCGGACTTACAGTTTTCAACAAGAAGTCGAAAATACCACTTTTTACCAAAAATGACAAAAATATTCACCAAAATTAGAGAACTGAAGATATCATCACAAAATGAACAAATCTGAGAAAGGTCTACATGTAGTATCTATATATGTAATATCAATGCAATTGATCTATTGGTTTTTAACAAGAAGTCGAAAATATCACTTTTTACCAAAATTGACAAAAATATTCACCAAAATTAGAAAATTGAAGATATCAACATGAAATGAACAAACCTAAGAGAGGTCTACCCAAGGTACATATACACCAAGTATCAAAGCATTCAGGCTTGTAGTTTTCAAGAAGAAGTCGAAAAAGTAAAACATTGACACGGACCACGACGGAGACAATCACTCATATGATAAGCTCCGCTCGACAAAGTCGACAGCGGAGCTAAAAATGAACAATATGTATAGTATCAAAACAATCAGACTTGTCGTTTTCAACAAGATGTGGAAAATATCACTTTTTACCAAAAATTACAAAAATATTCATCAAAATTAGAGAATTAAAAATATCATCATGAAATGAACAAATCTGAGTTAGAACCACATGTAGTACCTATATATGTAATATCAAAGCAATTGGACTTGTGGTTTTCAACAAGAAGTCAAAAATAGCACTTTTTTACCAAAAATTACAAAAATATTCACCAAAATTAGAGAATTAAAGATATCATTACAAAATGAACAAATCTGAGAGAGGTCCACATGTAGTACCTATTATATGTAATATCAAAGCAATTGGACTTGCGTTTTTTAACAAGAAGTTGAAAATAGTCTAAAATATCACTTTTTACCAAAAATGACAAAAATATTCACCAAAATTAGAGAATTGAAGATATCATCATGAAATGAACAAATCTGAAAGAGGTCCACATGTAGTATCTATATATGTAATATCAAAGCAATTGGACTTGCGGTTTTCAACAAGAAGTCGAAAATAGCACTTTTTACCAAAAATGACAAAAATATTCACAAAAATTAGACAATTAAAGATATCATTACAAAATGAACAAATCTGAGAGAAGTCCACATGTAGTACCTATATATGTAATATCAAAGCAATTGGACTTGTGGTTTTTAACAAGAAGTCGAAAATATCACTTTTTACCAAAAATGACAAAAATATTCACCAAAATTAGAGAATTAAAGATATCATTACAAAATGAACAAATCTGAGAGAGGTCTACCCAAGGTACATATACACCAAGTATCAAAGCATTCAGGCTTGTAGTTTTGAAGAAGAAGTCGAAAAAGTAAAACATTGACATGGACGACGACGACGGACAATCACTTATATGATAAGCTCCGCTTGACAAAGTCGTCAGCGGGGCTAAAAAGCTAATGTATGAACTTACTTTATCCCTAGCGTATGCCCACAGACTTGCAGTATAGTGTGTGTATACATCCACTTGACTAGCATTGCCACATCTCTCACACATCTGTAATACTTCTAAACAACTTAAAAATACCCAGCATGCAACACTACCAACAGGCATAGGTACCTATAAGAAATGAATTTAAAAATCATTATTATAGCAAATTTAAGTCAATTTTTTGAAAATAATAACATATATAAAATATGGAAAAAACAAACATGCTATGTATCCTGCATAACCTGTTATTTATTGTACAATGAGAACCCAGGTTGTGGCATTCAGCTATCATGACTAAATATCAGCTAATCATGGCATTATTATCAGTTAATCACGATGACATTATTATAAACTCAGTAAACTGTACCTCCAATATGTGCAGCTCATGTACTGTATTATGCATGAAGGGTAGTGACCTCTGCGCTACTTCCCAAGGTCTCTGTAAACTGAACAATAGTGCACACTGTCTTGAAAAGAGATAGTTTCTGAGATCCAGCAATGTAGCTGACTTCCCCTGCTGGATTAATTTACGTTTTTCTTCATCGATTGGTTGTGACAGGTTGAGTCCGTCCCAGTTATCGCACTGGCCTGTAAAGGACGACAGCCATTTTGGAGACTCTATAATGCAAAATGAGAAAAATATATCTGTAAATATAGTCTGTGATTTTCCAATTAAAGATTGAATGACAATGCAGATTAGATCAATTTTTTGCAATTGTATAGTGCCAGTATTCGTAAAATGAGACAAAAGGTGTTCCATGTTCTGCTAAACAAGTATATATTCTGTCATCTGTAGCCTGACAATTGTTCAGTGGAAGAGAATTTCAAAGTTGTATGAGAAGAATTGTCCACCAGGTTTTCTGTTTTCATTCTAATCCACTGAATATGTACATGCAAGTACTTTCGTGTCTACTCAGGACAAATACATGTAAAATAGTTACATTACAGACACACATGAATGGGTACATGGACAAAAAGAATTAGGATATGCTTACCTCCAGCTTGAGTATTGATTACAAATTGAGAGAATAAAGCATCAAGTTCATCATATTGTACAAGGGACTCTTCAGGTAGTTTTAACATTTCAAACACAAATGCAAGCTCCTCCTATAAAGAAAAAACAGTTGACATGTACTGGAATAATAGAAAAATAATTCACAATATTCTAAACACTATTGTGACAATTATTCACTCTAATTATTCAGTATAGAGTTTTCATAGTGTTGTATACTACCAACTAAATACAAGCGCATTTAGTCACTGTGTTACAAACCATGTTAAAAATAAGATGTGATGAAAATGACACATTTACAGGTCAAGAGCGATCACAAATATTGAGGTTTGGTATGGTAAGCATCAGTCAGTATTTCACACAAAATACATTATTTTACATGGATACATGGGTCTCACCTGCAGCATGAAGTATTCACAGAAATTCCAGCCCGGCTCAGTTCGTTTCTCTCGCTGAGACCTCATCATTTCTTCAAATTTACCAAGATTTTTATTATAAGATGATAATATCAGTGGCCTAATTTTAGAAATCATAATCTGCCAAGACTCTATTGATCTACCAGCGGCTGCTGGCAAACTAGATTGAAACAATACAATACATCTAGGAAGAAAACAAAAATATAAATATTATATATTAGAATAGTATTTATTGAATTGATTAGGTTTCAGCAATTTAAACGAAAATAGCCATGATAGTAATTTCCAAACAGGGGATGAGAATATTAAGACTATACACAACAATAAATACTGGTACATGTACCTACAGCATATCTAAAAAAAAGCAGCCACTAAAAACACGGCAAGAATTACAATGACAAAAAGACATACATGTCTAAATATTATCAGTATTAATGCCTGAATTGAGTCTTAATTTTGAAACTACATTGTATTTAATGTTAAAAACATATTCCATAGAAATAAATACACATAAAGCAAAATCTGATCCAAAAATAGACCCCTGAGGAACCCCGAACAGAATAAAAAGCCAATCAGAGGACACCCTATCAATCACTTTAGGTATGGATATAGGTAGATACCTAACATTTTTAATAAAAATTGTACATTTCATATTTATGAATTAATTTTTTGTTTCAAGTTTAGCAAATTGAAGATGAAGGCATCCTCCTGAATTCTATTGTCTAGGATTCCATCCAAGGACCTACCTCAATCAACTGCGAGCATGATGATTTACCCTTAATCATACCATGCTGTAATTTATGTTGTGCTTTTCAATTAATGGGTAATTTTACTAGGCAAACAAAGCTTACAAATGTAGAAATAGGTCTATAATTTTCAATATATTTTTTTGCTTATTTTTTCAAAACAGGAAGGATATCAGCAATTTCCAATTAATATTTATATTCACTCAACACAAATCACTTTTTCATACTAAAGCATTCCTGACACAAAAGTAAAATATACAGTACTAACCTGTCACTTTGTTTGCTGCAAAAATCACTTCTAATTTTATCTATGACTGACATCCTTGGTAACAGTTTTGGTTTATTCTTAATGTTGTCAGTTTCCACCAAGACAATGTACCAGTCAGTGATGTTATGTTGTTTCAGTGTATGTAACCATGATGCAATATCATCTTTCAACTCAGACTTGTAAGTATCTGCATCCTACACAGAGATGTGTACAATGTATTGATGATTTCAATTTGGATTTTCAGGTTAATTAAAGTCAATTAACTAGTTTTACACTATACACACTTAAATGCTGATTTCCTGATTTTAACGGTGCCTTAATCGAAAGGATTGGAAAGATGATAATTTGAGTAACGAGAAGAGGGTGGACTATCTCAGATCAGAAAAACTATTCAAAATGAATAGTGTAACTGTAATATTTGCATATTGCTTATTAGCATATTGTACTAGTATGTATGTGCTGAATATAAAGAGACTCCCGGTCGTTCTTGAATTTTACTGTGAACCATCTATCTCGTCGTTCCTTCAGGCCTTACTTACCCACGTTTAAATACGTTACAGTAAGTAGAACCCGAAGAGTAAACATTAAGATAACAATCACAAAATAACAATCACAATACAAGTCAGTGTATTAGCCAGCAGCCTGGCAACTTGACAGTTAACTTCTTTTTTTTTTTTTGACAGGCAACATTTTATCATTTCTTTCTGTTTTTTTGCTTTTATTCTTTGACAATTTTGTCAAATATAATGCCCAAATCAAGCTTTTAGTCTATATATTACCCTGGTACTAGTAATTGTAATTTTCAGGAGCTATGTACATATTAGAGGTGTGATATATAGCAAACATGCTTGGAATAATGGCTACATTGTGTAATGTAGTGACCTATGATAAATGAGTGCAAATAATAATGTTTAACTGGATATACTTACTGGACATGTAGTCCAATAAATGTGAAAAAATGGCTGCTTCAACAAAGTCCGCTCCTTTTCTTTAGGTAAACTGTCTGAACTAAAAGCAACATAATTGACATCTACAATCACATTCTTTGGAGGACGGCCATACGACCTAACAAATGGAAAAGTATTCAGTTAGTTTTATTATTGTATTATTTATTATGTAGTCATTTTGTTATGAATCTCGATCAATGTAAGTTTTCAATGTAAATATTCACTCATACTAAATAAAATGTGTTTTTGTGACTTCTTCAACCACAATCTAAATAAACAAGTTATATGTGACCTATATATTCATCAACATTTTCTGACCTTCTCCATTCTACAGTTTCTCTGGGAAGTCTTTCTGATAATTCTGATCGAAGGGAAGCAAACAGTTCTTGATCACCATGACCTGCATAACATGAATTAAGATTATATACAATTAGAACCTAATGAGTGCATGAATGCAAAGCTCTTCTGGAATTGAATTATTCTTATTTTTCGATGAAAAACTACATGAACAAGATGCCTGATTTTTATTATGATATTATGCCAAAACCAACCAGTGTTGTTAACGTTGCCATGTACTTTTTTTTGACTGTGCATATCGTTTTTTTTTGTTTTTGTAATGGAAATATTGATCAATAAATGTAAAGTTTTATTACATCTGGTATGGTGATTGGTATTTGATAGTGCTGCAGCTCATGTGCTTGCGGTACCCATCTATACTCAGCGGTTTGACTGGCTCTGACTTGTATGGCTTCGTTTATGCGTCAACTCCCTGGCTTCGCAGGTAAAGAGCATCAAGAGTCAACCCGACAAAAATGCTCCAAACCAAAGCCAGGAAATCCAGGGCTACTGTTAGACCAAGGAGCTCCCTGGTTTAACAAACTCGCACTTCTGACATATATTCACAGGAAACAGTCTAAATTTTCCACAGTTTAACGCTTACAAAAGGTTTTGCAATACTTACACGTAATAGTTGGCTTGCATCGATCCATAATTTAAAATTCACAGTGACCGTCGATTTAAATTTTGATGAGAACTATTTTTTCACAGCCTTCTACTATCGTCCGCCATGTTGGATGCAACATTTTCCAGACCGTGGGTTCGACTAATTTTGCATTTATATAACAAAACAATATTTCATATACCCATGCATCAATAACTTATTAAAAATATGCAAAACGGTGATGTTCGCGTTCGTTTTCGTATTAATGAAAATGTTCATATATTTTTGCATCATGTTCATTGTGCCATCGGAGGTGGCGCTCTTCAACCAGGTCATAGGATTATGGATCGATATTGTGTAGCAATATTACTATAGTAGTAACCACAATTTTCGTTTTGTACAATTCATATTTCATTCATCTAGCATATTTGTATAAGCTTTATATTTCATTTCACTAAACATATATGATATAAATATATTTATAATTGTTTATAAATTACAAATTTTCAATATCCTAATTCAATATTTAATAAAATATTGATCAAAATATTACATTTATAAAGTTATTGCTCTCAGAAAATTGTATTTCAACATTACAGTGGTTTTACATATTGCGTTTCCGTTGCTGATGCGAAATGGGAACAGCCTAATACATTTCATATGCGCGGACAAGAATGACCACTCGAGTTGCTAAATATATTATGCCTTATCCCCTGGGATAATACGAGAATGTCTCATCACCTTGTTAATCACCTTACTCTATCCCCACTGTTTTTAAAAGCAATATTCGGACATCCCCTCAGAGTCAAAATGTTATACGGCATACTATATGCATTTAGCACAGTATATGTTTGATCGTTTTTTTCAAATACAAAAGAGGGTGTTATATATGTTCGGTGTAAATCTGAAATTTGCAATTTATAGACTCCTTGCTATGACGACATCAAGATATCATACCCAGACTCGGTAAATAATGTCATAACTTGTTTTATAACAATTTCACTGATGCCAAATATAATTGCAATATTTTTGAGTGCATGTAGATAGTATTAAAACTAAAAGGCCAAAAAGCTTTATTTAGTTTAAAAGCAAAACTTGGACATAAGACAAATTTAAATCCACTTACAATTCTATCCCTTTTCGATAAACTAATTAGACCCATACTAGTTTATGGAAGTGACATCTGGGGCCACGAAAGCACATACAAATCAAGTGTGGAAGAAATTCACCTAAACTTTTGTCGTTTTGTTTTAGGAGTCAGGAAGAACACATCAATCTTGGGTATTTATGGGAAACTGGGAAAATACCCACTCGACGTATTCATCAAAAAACAATTAATTAACTTCAACAGAGTAATAAATACATGGAATGAATTGGTAAGGGAGGCAGCAATTATGAACAAACAATAAAACAGCATGGTACAGTACCATAACTACACTGTTAACTGAAATAAACCAACCACAAATTATCGAAACAACAACTATACTGAACGACAGAAAAACCAAGAAATTAGGTTTGGAAGTTGAAAAAAATATATAAATTATACTGGAAAAGGGAAATTAACATAGGGACTGATGATAACCAAAATAACAATAACAGAAGAAATAAACTCAGAACATACAAAAAAATGAATTTACTTTAGAAAATTATGTGATCAAAATAAAGAATGCCGAACTACGTGAATGTCTAAGTAGGTTCCGTCTGCGCAATCATAAACTAAAAATTGAAACAGGGAGGTACACCAAACCAAAAACCGAAATAGGAAAAAGAGAATCTGCCAACTGTGTTCAAATAACAAAGTAGATATGAGTAACATTTCATGATTGAATGCCTCTTTTACGAAAAATCGCGGAAAGCACTATTTGAAGAGACTTAGCACATTATAAACTTCACGAATATGAGTGACTACAACAATTTTGTTAAATTAATGGGTGATAAAAATCTGAATGTACAAATACGAGCTGCCCAATTTATCAAAAATAACACGAACCTTAGACAGCAACATCTTCTGGTAAATTAACATAAATACTTTTCTCCTTTAATACGTTTTTTTCCTTCATTTCCATCTTTCATTGATTTACTGTTTATTGCTTATTTTTTTAAATTATTATTTCATATATGTATATTTTTCAATATTATTACCTACATATATCAATTGTTTTTTTGTAATAATTATTGTAGTTTGTTGATTTTTGTTGTGTAAACTAGGTATTTTATAAAGCTAATTCACCCCTATACGTCTAATGACGAACACGCCACTTTGCGAAGGGAGAGGCCGGGTTCACCGATACCATCTTATGGTCTATACGACTTAAATTAACGTTTTTCGAGGTGAACAAATTCAACTGCATAAACATTGCTTGATAGATTCGCTATCTCTCTGATGATTCGCCGATATTTTCATCTATTATTGTTTAGTATTTGCGCGATACTGCACTTTCTATCGGTTGTTGTGCAATAAAGTTGAAATAAATCAACAGTAAAAAGTAAAGTTTAGTTTATAATCTAATATGACTAATTTGAACTTTATTCAATCCATTGTTCAAGCAGGTTTAGTGTAAATTCATATTGATCAAATTTCTTATTTTGCCTCAATAGTAAATAAACAAGGAGAGTGGTGTGCACTGTAACCTTGGTGACCGTAACTTAGAAATACAATTGATAATACTCAAGCTGGAGCTAATATAAGAATAAATAAACTACAATGTGCAGAGACAGAATTGAGAAGAAAAATATTACATTTTAGCGTTGCACATATTTT
This sequence comes from Saccoglossus kowalevskii, assembly GCF_978046115.1. Lineage (NCBI taxonomy): Eukaryota > Metazoa > Hemichordata > Enteropneusta > Harrimaniidae > Saccoglossus > Saccoglossus kowalevskii. The sequence continues at coordinate 9,961 of NW_028188752.1, read as the reverse complement.
GAAACCGAGCAGAAATTTGTGCAAAAACTTAAACCAGTAAGCAATGTCAAAGAAAGTCATATTAACTCCTCTGATTTTATAATAGAAATATTTAACAAAAGATCTATTCTATTCTATTCTATTCTATTCTATTCTATTCTATTCTATTCAGGCTACAATATATGGACTGCGATTACAGCTAACCATGTATGGCTGCGTTCACACTCGGGAACGAAGTCAACATATAGTACATAATGGACGCGTCGACGGCTCCGCTGCTGTTTACGCTATAACAAAAATGTGTTCCGCTTTCAGCCGCGGACATTTCAGCCACAGATATTTTGGCCGCAGAAAAACAAAGTGACGTGCATCAAGGATCCATAATATGCGATGTATGTACCAAGTTTGAAAGGAATGCATATAAACGCTACTGAGACCCAAATCCGGAATGGCATACAAAAAATGCTTGATTTTGATGAATTTTTAACATTAAATGTCTGCCATGACACTACTGTATATGTGACATAATGTATTTAGCAAGCTACATTTATAACTGTTTTTTTTTTTAATTTTTCCTACTTCCTCAGTTTTTCATCGTTATTGTAATTTTCGTTTTTCTAAGTCAATATCCAAATAAGAATATAATTATGAAATAAAGATTATTATTATTATAAAAGTAAATGCTTGTCACAGATAACAAGCAGCAGTAATCAAAATCCAATCATACACAACATGGATCTGGTTCCGGAATATCAGAAATGTATGATTTTTGCTTGTTGATTTTTTGTATTCGTACCAGACATGATCTCTACAAATTAGATCTGTACCTTGCATTTGACTCCAATGGCTTTCTAGTACCGGACTGTATGTCAACAAGATTATTTTAATTTCATCATTAATTGTCCACACCTTCACAGCATTATACTGACTGCTCTCTCAAACCTAAAGGGTATTTCTTTGAAGCTTGTTCGATATGCTAGGGACTAAAGCTGGTTTTTATAACAATTCCGTTCAACAGTTTTTTATTTGAAAACTTGTTTCTCCTTGACGCAATATTATATTCTATCTCTTGGAAATATTGAACATGCCTTTCATAAGCAATAACATTTACTTTTTGTTTTCTATACCTCCACTGATGCTTTCTTGCCACCAAGATAAAGAAGTTTAACAGACAATAGTAGTCTTTGTCAGGAAACATAATTTGTTTAAGGTTGGGAAATCTATGTGGATTTAATTTATTTCTCTAAAGCATAATGAATGATTCCCAAAATTCTCTCACATCAATAAAAAATATGTAACAATGTTACAATAAAATACAATATCCAGTGAATTATATGCATTTAGTACTGACGAAGTGTACACGATTAGTTTCATTGCTTGGGGCATATGTATTTATCAAGACTACCACATATATAATTGGATGAACAACCACATTATGCACATCAGCACAGACATTTCTGAAGATGGTAATAACACTATTACCCCCCCCCCCCATGTGAAAAATTCATATCGCCCTTTAACTGCCTTCCCCAAAATTTGGCACATTCACTATTACCGAGGCTCTTGTAACATTATGATGTTCGATTTGGCACATTCACCATTACTGAGGCTCTTGTAACATTATGATGTTCGATTTGGCACATTCACTATTACCGAGGCTCTTGTAACATTATGATGTTCGATTTGGCACATTCACCATTACTGAGGCTCTTGTAACATTATGATGTTCAATTTGGCACATTCACTATTACCGAGGCTCTTGTAACATTATGATGTTCGATTTGGCACATTCACTATTACTGAAGCTCTTGTAACATTATGATGTTCGATTTGGCACATTCACCATTACTGAGGCTCTTGTAACATTATGATGTTCGATTTGGCACATTCACTATTACCGAGGCTCTTGTAACATTATGATGTTCGATTTGGCACATTCACTATTACTGAAGCTCTTGTAACATTATGATGTTCGATTTGGCACATTCACCATTACTGAGGCTCTTGTAACATTATGATGTTCGATTTGGCACATTCACTATTACTGAGGCTCTTGTAACATTATGATGTTCGATTTGGCACATTCACTATTACTGAGGCTCTTGTAACATTATGATGTTCGATTTGGCACATTCACCATTACTGAGGCTCTTGTAACATTATGATGTTCGATTTGGCACATTCACTATTACTGAGGCTCTTGTAACATTATGATGTTCGATTTGGCACATTCACTATTACTGAGGCTCTTGTAACATTATGATGTTCGATTTGGCACATTCACTATTACCGAGGCTCTTGTAACATTATGATGTTCGATTTGGCACATTCACTATTACTGAGGCTCTTGTAACATTATGATGTTCGATTTGGCACATTCACTATTACCGAGGCTCTTGTAACATTATGATGTTCGATTTGGCACATTCACTATTACTGAGGCTCTTGTAACATTATGATGTTCGATTTGGCACATTCACTATTACCGAGGCTCTTGTAACATTATGATGTTCGATTTGGCACATTCACTATTACTGAGGCTCTTGTAACATTATGATGTTCGATTTGGCACATTCACTATTACTGAGGCTCTTGTAACATTACGATGTTCGATTTGGCACATTCACTATTACCGAGGCTCTTGTAACATTATGATGTTCGATTTGGCACATTCACTATTACTGAGGCTCTTGTAACATTATGATGTTCGATTTGGCACATTCACTATTACTGAGGCTCTTGTAACATTACGATGTTCGATTTGGCACATTCACTATTACTGAGGCTCTTGTAACATTATGATGTTCGATTTGGCACATTCACTATTACTGAGGCTCTTGTAACATTATGATGTTCGATTTGGCACATTCACAATTACCGAGGCTCTTGTAACATTACGATGTTCGATTTGGCACATTCACGATTACCGAGGCTCTTGTAACATTATGATGTTCGATTTGGCACATTCACTATTACTGAGGCTCTTGTAACATTATGATGTTCGATTTGGCACATTCACTATTACTGAGGCTCTTGTAACATTATGATGTTCGATTTGGCACATTCACCATTACTGAGGCTCTTGTAACATTATGATGTTCGATTTGGCACATTCACTATTACTGAGGCTCTTGTAACATTATGATGTTCGATTTGGCACATTCACTATTACTGAGGCTCTTGTAACATTATGATGTTCGATTTGGCACATTCACAATTACCGAGGCTCTTGTAACATTACGATGTTCGATTTGGAACATTCACTATTACCGAGGCTCTTGTAACATTATGATGTTCGATTTGGCACATTCACTATTACTGAGGCTCTTGTAACATTATGATGTTCGATTTGGCACATTCACTATTACTGAGGCTCTTGTAACATTATGATGTTCGATTTGGCACATTCACCATTACTGAGGCTCTTGTAACATTATGATGTTCGATTTGGCACATTCACTATTACTGAGGCTCTTGTAACATTATGATGTTCGATTTGGCACATTCACTATTACCGAGGCTCTTGTAACATTATGATGTTCGATTTGGCACATTCACTATTACTGAGACTCTTGTAACATTATGATGTTCGATTTGGCACATTCACTATTACCGAGGCTCTTGTAACATTATGATGTTCGATTTGGCACATTCACTATTACTGAGGCTCTTGTAACATTATGATGTTCGATTTGGCACATTCACTATTACCGAGGCTCTTGTAACATTATGATGTTCGATTTGGCACATTCACTATTACTGAGGCTCTTGTAACATTATGATGTTCGATTTGGCACATTCACTATTACCGAGGCTCTTGTAACATTATGATGTTCGATTTGGCACATTCACTATTACTGAGGCTCTTGTAACATTATGATGTTCGATTTGGCACATTCACTATTACTGAGGCTCTTGTAACATTACGATGTTCGATTTGGCACATTCACTATTACCGAGGCTCTTGTAACATTATGATGTTCGATTTGGCACATTCACTATTACTGAGGCTCTTGTAACATTATGATGTTCGATTTGGCACATTCACTATTACTGAGGCTCTTGTAACATTACGATGTTCGATTTGGCACATTCACTATTACTGAGGCTCTTGTAACATTATGATGTTCGATTTGGCACATTCACTATTACTGAGGCTCTTGTAACATTATGATGTTCGATTTGGCACATTCACAATTACCGAGGCTCTTGTAACATTACGATGTTCGATTTGGCACATTCACGATTACCGAGGCTCTTGTAACATTATGATGTTCGATTTGGCACATTCACTATTACTGAGGCTCTTGTAACATTATGATGTTCGATTTGGCACATTCACTATTACTGAGGCTCTTGTAACATTATGATGTTCGATTTGGCACATTCACCATTACTGAGGCTATTGTAACATTATGATGTTCGATTTGGCACATTCACTATTACTGAGGCTCTTGTAACATTATGATGTTCGATTTGGCACATTCACTATTACTGAGGCTCTTGTAACATTATGATGTTCGATTTGGCACATTCACAATTACCGAGGCTCTTGTAACATTACGATGTTCGATTTGGAACATTCACTATTACCGAGGCTCTTGTAACATTATGATGTTCGATTTGGCACATTCACTATTACTGAGGCTCTTGTAACATTATGATGTTCGATTTGGCACATTCACTATTACTGAGGCTCTTGTAACATTATGATGTTCGATTTGGCACATTCACCATTACTGAGGCTCTTGTAACATTATGATGTTCGATTTGGCACATTCACTATTACTGAGGCTCTTGTAACATTATGATGTTCGATTTGGCACATTCACTATTACTGAGGCTCTTGTAACATTATGATGTTCGATTTGGCACATTCACTATTACCGAGGCTCTTGTAACATTATGATGTTCGATTTGGCACATTCACTATTACCGAGGCTCTTGTAACATTATGATGTTCGATTTGGCACATTCACTATTACTGAGGCTCTTGTAACATTATGATGTTCGATTTGGCACATTCACCATTACCGAGGCTCTTGTAACATTATGATGTTCAATTTGGCACATTCACCATTACTGAGGCTCTTGTAACATTATGATGTTCAATTTGGCACATTCACTATTACTGAGGCTCTTGTAACATTATGATGTTCGATTTGGCACATTCACTATTACCGAGGCTCTTGTGACATTATGATGTTCGATTTGGCACATTCACCATTACCGAGGCTCTTGTAACATTATGATGTTCAATTTGGCACATTCACCATTACTGAGGCTCTTGTAACATTATGATGTTCAATTTGGCACATTCACTATTACTGAGGCTCTTGTAACATTATGATGTTCGATTTGGCACATTCACTATTACCGAGGCTCTTGTAACATTATGATGTTCAATTTGGCACATTCACTATTACTGAGGCTCTTGTAACATTATGATGTTCGATTTGGCACATTCACTATTACTGAGGCTCTTGTAACATTATGATGTTCAATTTGGCACATTCACTATTACTGAGGCTCTTGTAACATTATGATGTTCGATTTGGCACATTCACTATTACTGAGGCTCTTGTAACATTATGATGTTCGATTTGGCTTCCCTCAACCACATGAACAAAATTTTCTATCCAATTTCCCTCACATTTAAAGAAAGTACTTTCATACTCAACTGCATTTTTGCAACAAAACATATTACATCATCATTTCAGATGAGGTCCATACAAATTTCCCTTACTGATTTAGTGAGTGTGGTGTACTTATGGAATGTTTGGTGAGATTGTAGTGTACGTGTCATGCCTTCTGTTTGTGTTATTGGACTTGTATATTTACTTTGATGATATATTGTTATGCACAAACAAGATGTATGTAAGCGTAAATTATCTAATTAACATGCAAAAATATGTCAGTCGCTGAACATGGCCTGTCTTGGAGACTATGTTTACATCAATGTAGGTAATACATGGACATAACACCTTTCAGGTTGATTCCCATTTTGTTTGAACAGACTCACTTGTATGAGAGTAATGGAAACCACACAGAATTTTTAGTTTTGTTTTATTACAGCAGCCAACACATTAACAATTGCATTGATATATATATTGGAGTATTGACTAATAAAATATTCACATTTCTGGCACCAAACAAAACTCCAGGACATTTAACAATAGTTATGTTACATATTTTATATTTTAATCAATTAATTCGATTTGGTATCTTTAAGTAGCTTTTCTAGCTTCATGGCCTTGCCCATATCTCCTTTAATCTTCAGTTTACCCATCATGAAAGCAGTTGCTGGTTTCAATTTTCCAGCAAACATTTTATTGAAATCTGAGCTTTTCATTGTCATAGTGCAATCAGCTTTCACATTTGGTGGTTCGCCCGTTCCAAGTGACCCGGAATTGTTCTTAAGATCCAGATACCATGTCCCAGCTTCATCTCCTGTAGGTGATAGCAAAATATAAAAATATGATCAAAACAGTTTTATTTAAAGTGTTCAAAATTGTTACTGTTGTTAATACATTAGATAATATTGGTCTTCAAAAGACGGATAACAAATGTGGAAAAATCTGAAATATGGTGCAACTGAAAGATTCTTGGGAGATGAAATGGTAAAATGAGTGGGTACTGAGAAATATTGGAAGCAGCAGCAGACTCGGGAAGCGTTGAGACAGTTTAGGGATGGAATAATGGGAGGGAAGTGCAGAGACAGTCTAACAGCTTGCGAAGGGATTAAATGGTGGAAAAATGGAATGGTGGAAGCTTAGGCTAGCAGCTTCTGCAGGGATGGATGGAATAGTAGAACAAAAATGACTATTTCAATCTATGAGAAGAATACAATGTAGTAATTTGTGGGTTTGTTACTTAAATGACACTTACCTTTTATATCAAATTGGTATATTGCTCCTATTTTAGTCACCAATTCTTCACTCATTAATGTCTTAATTTGATCAAATGTTTTGGCTGTCTCAGTATCAGTGGTGGCAGTTTCACTCGAATTGGTCTGACTGACATCCTGCTTTTCAGATTCACTCCCGATTGGGCTATCAATATCCAAGAAAAAATCTGGCATCAGTGAGTGTCCTAAAAATAAATAAAAAAATATAAACATCTCAGTATAAAATGTGAATAATTAAAAATAACAAACAGAATTAACAAATAATATTCACTATAAACAGGTGACATAGAGTCTGCTACTCATAGAAAAGCAAACATAAACAAAACATTGCCTTTACTTAAAACACATATAGTGGATCATAGAAATTATTTGTATATGCAATAATAGAAGTAAAAAACATACCGGGTAATACTGAATATCAAATTGCCGGTGAAAAAGTCAGTGTCCAACTATACCCAGATAACATGCATTTAAAGATGTTTTGGGAGTTCAGACAGTGTTAAAATAATTAATTAAGGTGTTTCACAATTCCGAGGTCATTGATCTTTGATGTTACAAAATGAACAACGAATAGCAAGGAATAAGTAAGAAGTGCCTAACAGTGAATGTTCTGAGTTTATTTATCTGGTAGTTTTCAAGAAGAATTCTAAAAAAGCATTTTTTTTACCAAAAATGACAAAAGTATTCGCCAAAAATGGAGAATTGAAGATCTGATGTCATCACAAAATGAAGAAATATGCCAAAGGTTCTCCCAATGTACCTAAATACTAAGTATCAAAGCAATTGAGCAGCTAGTTTTCAAGAAGATGCCAAAAGTATTGTTTTTTACCAAAAATAAAAAAATTTAAGTTATCATCATGAAATGAAGAAATCTGACTTCACCCAAGGTATCTACATACTATGTATCAAAGCAATTGAGCTGGTAGTTTTCAAGAAGAAGTCGAAAATGTAATTGTTGATGGACGGACGACGATGGCCAATCACCTATTTGAACAGCTCCACTCTGTCATCTACAGTGACAGCGGAGCTAAATAGTCATAAACAGCAATAATAAAAATAAAATGGCAGTTAAACTAAAAAAATAAAACTTCCCCCAATAAATTGCAAATTTAAAGTATAAAAGTATAATTATATTGTATAAAGACAAATTAATCACCAAGAAAACATAACTTTATCACATATTAATTGAAATAATTATGATTACAAGTGGAAATGATCTCAGAGGTGTTTACATACATATCAAATGCAATTTCTGGGGTGTTTACAGACAAACCAAGGACAATATCTCATCATCACATCAAAAGTGGTCTCAAAAGTGTCTACGGACACATCAAAGATGATCGGAGGGGTGTTTATGAACACATCAGAGGCAATCCCAGAGGTGTTAACAGACACATTAAATATGATAGGGTAATGATAAGATAATGCACACATGAAAGGTGATCTCGGGGGTCTTTATGCACACATGAACGGTGATTTCAAGGGTATTTATGCACACATGAAAGGTGATCTCAGGGGTGTTTATGCACACATGAAAGGTGACCTCAGGGGTGTTTATGCACACATGAAAGGTGATCTCAGGGGTGTTTATGCACACATCAAAGGTGATCTCAAGGGTGTTTATGCACACATGAAAGGTGATCTCAGGGGTCTTTATGCACACATGAAAGGTGATCTCAGGGGTCTTTATGCACACATGAAAGGTGATCTCAGGGGTATTTATGCACACATGAAAGGTGATCTCGGGGGTCTTTATGCACACATGAACGGTGATTTCAAGGGTATTTATGCACACATGAAAGGTGATCTCAGGGGTGTTTATGCACACATGAAAGGTGACCTCAGGGGTGTTTATGCACACATGAAAGGTGATCTCAGGGGTGTTTATGCACACATCAAAGGTGATCTCAAGGGTGTTTATGCACACATGAAAGGTGATCTCAGGGGTCTTTATGCACACATGAAAGGTGATCTCAGGGGTCTTTATGCACACATGAAAGGTGATCTCAGGGGTATTTATGCACACATGAAAGGTGATCTCAGGGGTCTTTATGCACACATGAAAGGTGATCTCAGGGGTCTTTATGCACACATCAAAAGTGATTTCAAGGGGATTTATGCACACATGAAAGGTGATCTCAGGGGTCTTTATGCACACATGAAAGGTGATCTCAGGGGTATTTATGCACACATGAAAGGTGATCTCAGGGGTGTTTATGCACACATGAAAGGTGATCTCAGGGGTGTTTATGCACACATGAAAGGTGATCTCAGGGGTCTTTATGCACACATGAAAGGCAATTTCAGGGGTCTTTATGCACACATGAAAGGTGATCTCAGGGGTCTTTATGCACACAAGAAAGGTGATCTCAGGGGTCTTTATGCACACATGAAAGGCAATTTCAGGGGTCTTTATGCACACATGAAAGGTGATCTCAGGGGTCTTTATGCACACATGAAAGGTGATCTCAGGGGTCTTTATGCACACATGAAAGGTGATCTCAGGGGTCTTTATGCACACATGAAAGGTGATCTCAGGGGTGTTTATGCACACATGAAAGGTGATTTCAGGGGTATTTATGCACACATGAAAGGTGATCTCAGGGGTCTTTATGCACACATGAAAGGTGATCTTAGGGGTGTTTATGCACACATGACAGGTGATCTCAGGGGTCTTTATGCACACATGAAAGGTGATCTTAGGGGTGTTTATGCACACATGAAAGGTGATCTCAGGGGTGTTTATGCACACATGACAGGTGATCTCAGGGGTCTTTATGCACACATGAAAGGTGATCTCAGGGGTCTTTATGCACACATGAAAGGTGATCTCAGGGGTCTTTATGCACACATGAAAGGTGATCTCAGGGGTCTTTATGCACACATGAATAGTGATCTCAGGGGCCTTTATGCACACATGAAAGGTGATCTCAGGGGTCTTTATGCACACATGAATAGTGATCTCAGGGGTGTTTATGTACACATGAAAGGTGATCTCAGGGGTGTTTATGCACACATGAAAGGTGATCTCAGGGGTATTTATGCAGACATGAAAGGTGATCTCAGGGGTGTTTA
>NW_028188751.1:0-51457 GCF_978046115.1 Saccoglossus kowalevskii | reverse complement strand
TCATTGGACTTTGTGGTAGTCCAGGTGTGTCATTGGACTTTGTGGTATTCTAGGTGTATCATTGGACTTTGTGGTATTCTAAGTGTGTCATTGGACTTTGTAGTATTCTAGGCGTGTCATTGTACTTTGTGGTATTCTAGGTGTGTCATTGGACTTTGTGGTATTCTAGGTGTGTCATTGGACTTTGTGGTATTCTAAGTGTGTCATCGGACATTGTAGTATTCTAGATGTGTCATTGGACTTTGTAGTATTCTAGGTGTGTCATTGGACTTTGTGGTATTCTAGGTAAGTCATTGGACTTTATGGTATTCTAGGTGTGCCATTGGACTTTGTGGTATTCTAGGTGTGTCATTGGACTTTGTGGTATTCTAAGTGTGTCATTGGACTTCGTGGTATTCTAAGTGTGTCATTGAACTTTGTGGTATTCTAAGTGTGCCATTGGACTTTGTGGTATTCTAGGTGTGTCATTGGGCTTTGTGGTATTCTAGGTGTGTCATTGAACTTTGTGGTATTCTAAGTGTGTTATTGGACTTTGTGGTATTCTAGGTGTGTCACTGGACTTTGTGGTATTCTAAGTGTGTCATTGGACTTTGTTTTATTCTAGATGTGTCATTGGACTTTGTGGTATTCTAGGTGTGTCATTGGACTTTGTTTTATTCTAGATGTGTCATTGGACTTTGTGGTATTCTAAGTGTGTCATTGGACTTTGTGGTATTATAGATGTGTCATTGGACTTTGTGGTATTCTAGGTGTGTCATTGGACTTTGTTTTATTCTAGATGTGTCATTGTACTTTGTGGTATTCTAAGTGTGTCATTGGGCTTTGTGCTAGTCTAGATGTGTCATTGGACTTTGTGGTATTCTAAGTGTGTCATTGGACTTTGTGGTATTCTAGGTGTGTCATTGGACTTTGTGGTATTCTAAGTGTGTCATTGGGCTTTGTGGTATTCTAAATGTGTCATTGGACTTTGTGGTAGTCCAGGTGTGTCATTGGACTTTGTGGTATTCTAGGTGTATCATTGGACTTTGTGGTATTCTAAGTGTGTCATTGGACTTTGTAGTATTCTAGGTGTGTCATTGTACTTTGTGGTATTCTAGGTGTGTCATTGGACTTTGTGGTATTCTAGGTGTGTCATTGGACTTTGTGGTATTCTAAGTGTGTCATCGGACATTGTAGTATTCTAGATGTGTCATTGGACTTTGTAGTATTCTAGGTGTGTCATTGGACTTTGTGGTATTCTAGGTAAGTCATTGGACTTTATGGTATTCTAGGTGTGCCATTGGACTTTGTGGTATTCTAGGTGTGTCACTTGGACTTTGTGGTATTCTAAGTGTGTCATTGGACTTTGTTTTATTCTAGATGTGTCATTGGACTTTGTGGTATTCTAGGTGTGTCATTGGACTTTGTTTTATTCTAGATGTGTCATTGGACTTTGTGGTATTCTAAGTGTGTCATTGGACTTTGTGGAATTCTAGATGTGTCATTGGACTTTGTGGTATTCTAGGTGTGTCATTGGACTTTGTGGTATTCTAGATGTGTCGTTGGACTTTGTGGTATTCTAGATGTGTCATTGGACTTTGTGGTATTCTAGGTGTGTCATTGGACTTTGTTTTATTCTAGATGTGTCATTGGACTTTGTGGAATTCCAAGTGTGTCATTGGACTTTGTGGTATTCTAGATGTGTCATTGGACTTTGTGGTATTCTAGGTGTGTCATTGGACTTTGTGGTATTCTAGATGTGTCGTTGGACTTTGTGGTATTCTAGGTGTGTCATTGAACTTTGTGGTATTCTAGGTGTGTCATTGAACTTTGTGGTATTCTAGGTGTGTCGTTGGACTTTGTGGTATTCTAGGTGTGTCATTGGTCTTTGTGGTATTCTAGGTGTGTCACTGGACTTTGTGGTATTCTAAGTGTGTCATTGGACTTTGTGGTATTCTTGGTGTGTCATTGGACTTTGTGGTATTCTAGGTGTGTCATTGAACTTTGTGGTATTCTAGGTGTGTCATTGGACTTTGTGGTATTCTAGGTGTGTCATTGGACTTTGTGGTATTCTAGATGTGTCGTTGGACTTTGTGGTATTCTAAGTGTGTCATTGGACTTTGTGCTTTTCTAGGTGTGTCATTGAACTTTGTGGTTTTCTAGGTGTGTCATTGGACTTTGTGGTATTCTAGATGTGTCGTTGGACTTTGTGGTATTCTAGGTGTGTCATTGGACTTTGTGGTATTCTAAGTGTGTCATTGGACTTCGTGGTATTCTAGGTGTGTCATTGGACTTTGTGGTATTCTAGGTGTGTCATTGGACTTTGTAGTATTCTAAATGTGTCATAGGACTTTGGAGTATTCTAGGTGTGTCATTGGACTTTGTGGTAGTCTAGGTGTGTCATTGTATTTTGTGGTATTCTAGGTGTGTCATTGGACTTTGTGGTATTCTAGGTGTGTTATTGGACTCTGTGGTATTCTAGGTGTGTCACTGGACTTTGTGGTATTCTAAGTGTGTCATTGGACTTTGTGGTATTCTTGGTGTGTCATTGGACTTTGTGGTATTCTAGGTGTGTCATTGGACTTTGTGGTATTCTAGGTGTGTCATTGGACTTTGTTTTATTCTAGATGTGTCATTGGACTTTGTGGTATTCCAAGTGTGTCATTAGACTTCGTGGTATTCTAGGTGTGTCATTGAACTATGTGGTATTCTAAGTGTGTCATTGGACTTTGTAGTATTCTAGGAGTATCTTTGGACTTTGTGGTATTCTAGGTGTGTCATTGGACTTTGTGGTATTCTAGGTGTGTCATTGGACTTTGTGGTATTCTAGGTGTGTCATTGGACTTTGTGGTATTCTAAGTGTGTCATTGGACTTTGTAGTATTCTAAATGTGTCGTTGGACTTTGTGGTATTCTAGGTGTGTCATTGGACTTTGTGGTATTCTAGGTGTGTCACTGGACTTTGTGGTATTCTAAGTGTGTCATTGGACTTTGTTTTATTCTAGATGTGTCATTGGACTTTGTGGTATTGTAAGTGTGTCATTGGACTTTGTTGTATTCTAGGTGTGTCATTGGACTTTGTGGTATTCTAAGTGTGTCATTGGACTTTGTGGTATTCTAGGTGTGTCATTGGACTTTGTTTTATTCTAGATGTGTCATTGGACTTTGTGGTATTCTAAGTGTGTCATTGGACTTTGTAGTATTCTAGGTGTGTCATTGTACTTTGTGGTATTCTAGGTGTGTCATTGGACTTTGTGGTATTCTAGGTGTGTCATTGGACTTTGTGGTATTCTAAGTGTGTCATCGGACATTGTAGTATTCTAGATGTGTCATTGGACTTTGTAGTATTCTAGGTGTGTCATTGGACTTTGTGGTATTCTATGTAAGTCATTGGACTTCATGGTATTCTAGGTGTGTCATTGGACTTTGTGGTATTCTAGGTGTGTCATTGGACTTTGTGGTATTCTAAGTGTGTCATTGGACTTTGTGGTATTCTAAGTGTGTCATTGAACTTTGTGGTATTCTAAGTGTGTCATTGGACTTTGTGGTATTCTACGTGTGTCATTGGGCTTTGTGGTATTCTAGGTGTGTCATTGAACTTTGTGGTATTCTAAGTGTGTCATTGGACTTTGTGGTATTCTAGGTGTGTCACTGGACTTTGTGGTATTCTAAGTGTGTCATTGGACTTTGTTTTATTCTAGATGTGTCATTGGACTTTGTGGTATTCTAGGTGTGTCATTGGACTTTGTTTTATTCTAGATGTGTCATTGGACTTTGTGGTATGCTAAGTGTGTCATTGGACTTTGTGGTATTCTAGATGTGTCATTGGACTTTGTGGTTTTCTAGGTGTGTCATTGGACTTTGTGGTATTCTAGATGTGTCGTTGGACTTTGTGGTATTCTAGGTGTGTCATTGAACTTTGTGGTATTCTAGGTGTGTCATTGAACTTTGTGGTATTCTAGGTGTGTCGTTGGACTTTGTGGTATTCTAGGTGTGTCATTGGTCTTTGTGGTATTCTAGGTGTGTCATTGGACTTTGTGGTATTCTAAGTGTGTCATTGGACTTTGTGGTATTCTAGGTGTGTCATTGGACTTTGTTTTATTCTAGATGTGTCATTGTACTTTGTGGTATTCTAAGTGTGTCATTGGGCTTTGTGGTATTCTAGATGTGTCATTGGACTTTGTGATATTCTAATGTGTCATTGGACTTTGTGGTATTCTAGGTGTGTCATTGGACTTTGTGGTATTCTAAGTGTGTCATTGAACTTTGTGGTATTCTAGGTGTGTCATTGAACTTTGTGGTATTCTAGGTGTGTCGTTGGACTTTGTGGTAATCTAGGTGTGTCATTGGTCTTTGTGGTATTCTTGGTGTGTCATTGGACTTTGTTGTATTCTAAGTGTGTCATTGGACTTTGTGGTATTCTAGGTGTGTCACTGGACTTTGTGGTATTCTAAGTGTGTCATTGGACTTTGTTTTATTCTAGATGTGTCATTGGACTTTGTGGTATTGTAAGTGTGTCATTGGACTTTGTTGTATTCTAGGTGTGTCATTAGACTTTGTGGTATTCTAAGTGTGTCATTGGACTTTGTGGTATTCTAGGTGTGTCATTGGACTTTGTTTTATTCTAGATGTGTCATTGGACTTTGTGGTATTCTAAGTGTGTCATTGGACTTTGTAGTATTCTAGGTGTGTCATTGTACTTTGTGGTATTCTAGGTGTGTCATTGGACTTTGTGGTATTCTAGGTGTGTCATTGGACTTTGTGGTATTCTAAGTGTGTCATCGGACATTGTAGTATTCTAGATGTGTCATTGGGCTTTGTAGTATTCTAGGTGTGTCATTGGACTTTGTGGTATTCTAGGTAAGTCATTGGACTTCATGGTATTCTAGGTGTGTCATTGGACTTTGTGGTATTCTAGGTGTGTCATTGGACTTTGTGGTATTCTAAGTGTGTCATTGGACTTTGTGGTATTCTAAGTGTGTCATTGAACTTTGTGGTATTCTAAGTGTGTCATTGGACTTTGTGGTATTCTACGTGTGTCATTGGGCTTTGTGGTATTCTAGGTGTGTCATTGAACTTTGTGGTATTCTAAGTGTGTCATTGGACTTTGTGGTATTCTAGGTGTGTCACTGGACTTTGTGGTATTCTAAGTGTGTCATTGGACTTTGTTTTATTCTAGATGTGTCATTGGACTTTGTGGTATTCTAGGTGTGTCATTGGACTTTGTTTTATTCTAGATGTGTCATTGGACTTTGTGGTATTCTAAGTGTGTCATTGGACTTTGTGGTATTATAGATGTGTCATTGGACTTTGTGGTATTCTAGGTGTGTCATTGGACTTTGTGGTTTTCTAGATGTGTCGTTGGACTTTGTGGTATTCTAGGCGTGTCATTGAACTTTGTGGTATTCTAGGTGTGTCATTGAACTTTGTGGTATTCTAGGTGTGTCGTTGGACTTTGTGGTATTCTAGGTGTGTCATTGGTCTTTGTGGTATTATAGGTGTGTCATTGGACTTTGTGGTATTCTAAGTGTGTCATTGGACTTTGTTTTATTCTAGATGTGTCATTGTACTTTGTGGTATTCTAAGTGTGTCATTGGGCTTTGTGCTATTCTAGATGTGTCATTGGACTTTGTGGTATTCTAAGTGTGTCATTGGACTTTGTGGTATTCTAGGTGTGTCATTGGACTTTGTGGTATTCTAAGTGTGTCATTGGGCTTTGTGGTATTCTAAATGTGTCATTGGACTTTGTGGTAGTCCAGGTGTGTCATTGGACTTTGTGGTATTCTAGGTGTATCATTGGACTTTGTGGTATTCTAAGTGTGTCATTGGACTTTGTAGTATTCTAGGCGTGTCATTGTACTTTGTGGTATTCTAGGTGTGTCATTGGACTTTGTGGTATTCTAGGTGTGTCATTGGACTTTGTGGTATTCTAAGTGTGTCATCGGACATTGTAGTATTCTAGATGTGTCATTGGACTTTGTAGTATTCTAGGTGTGTCATTGGACTTTGTGGTATTCTAGGTAAGTCATTGGACTTTATGGTATTCTAGGTGTGCCATTGGACTTTGTGGTATTCTAGGTGTGTCATTGGACTTTGTGGTATTCTAAGTGTGTCATTGGACTTCGTGGTATTCTAAGTGTGTCATTGAACTTTGTGGTATTCTAAGTGTGCCATTGGACTTTGTGGTATTCTAGGTGTGTCATTGGGCTTTGTGGTATTCTAGGTGTGTCATTGAACTTTGTGGTATTCTAAGTGTGTTATTGGACTTTGTGGTATTCTAGGTGTGTCACTGGACTTTGTGGTATTCTAAGTGTGTCATTGGACTTTGTTTTATTCTAGATGTGTCATTGGACTTTGTGGTATTCTAGGTGTGTCATTGGACTTTGTTTTATTCTAGATGTGTCATTGGACTTTGTGGTATTCTAAGTGTGTCATTGGACTTTGTGGTATTATAGATGTGTCATTGGACTTTGTGGTATTCTAGGTGTGTCATTGGACTTTGTTTTATTCTAGATGTGTCATTGTACTTTGTGGTATTCTAAGTGTGTCATTGGGCTTTGTGCTAGTCTAGATGTGTCATTGGACTTTGTGGTATTCTAAGTGTGTCATTGGACTTTGTGGTATTCTAGGTGTGTCATTGGACTTTGTGGTATTCTAAGTGTGTCATTGGGCTTTGTGGTATTCTAAATGTGTCATTGGACTTTGTGGTAGTCCAGGTGTGTCATTGGACTTTGTGGTATTCTAGGTGTATCATTGGACTTTGTGGTATTCTAAGTGTGTCATTGGACTTTGTAGTATTCTAGGTGTGTCATTGTACTTTGTGGTATTCTAGGTGTGTCATTGGACTTTGTGGTATTCTAGGTGTGTCATTGGACTTTGTGGTATTCTAAGTGTGTCATCGGACATTGTAGTATTCTAGATGTGTCATTGGACTTTGTAGTATTCTAGGTGTGTCATTGGACTTTGTGGTATTCTAGGTAAGTCATTGGACTTTATGGTATTCTAGGTGTGCCATTGGACTTTGTGGTATTCTAGGTGTGTCATTGGACTTTGTGGTATTCTAAGTGTGTCATTGGACTTCGTGGTATTCTAAGTGTGTCATTGAACTTTGTGGTATTCTAAGTGTGTCATTGGACTTTGTGGTATTCTAGGTGTGTCATTGGGCTTTGTGGTATTCTAGGTGTGTCATTGAACTTTGTGGTATTCTAAGTGTGTTATTGGACTTTGTGGTATTCTAGGTGTGTCACTGGACTTTGTGGTATTCTAAGTGTGTCATTGGACTTTGTTTTATTCTAGATGTGTCATTGGACTTTGTGGTATTCTAGGTGTGTCATTGGACTTTGTTTTATTCTAGATGTGTCATTGGACTTTGTGGTATTCTAAGTGTGTCATTGGACTTTGTGGTATTATAGATGTGTCGTTGGACATTGTGGTATTCTAGGTGTGTCATTGAACTTTGTGGTATTCTAGGTGTGTCATTGAACTTTGTGGTATTCTAGGTGTGTCGTTGGACTTTGTGGTATTCTAGGTGTGTCATTGGTCTTTGTGGTATTCTAGGTGTGTCATTGGACTTTGCGGTATTCTAAGTGTGTCATTGGACTTTGTGGTATTCTAGGTGTGTCATTGGACTTTGTATTATTCTAGATGTGTCATTGGACTTTGTGGTATTCTAAGTGTGTCATTGGGCTTTGTAGTATTCTAGATGTGTCATTGGACTTTGTGGTATTCTAAGTGTGTCATTGGACTTTGTGGTATTATAGGTGTGTCATTCTACTTTGTGGTATTCTAAGTGTGTCATTGGGCTTTGTGGTATTCTAAATGTGTCATTGGACTTTGTGGTAGTCCAGGTGTGTCATTGGACTTTGTGGTATTCTAGGTGTATCATTGGACTTTGTGGTATTCTATGTGTGTCACTGGACTTTGTGGTATTCTAAGTGTGTATTGGACTTTGTTTTATTCTAGATGTGTCATTGGACTTTGTGGAATTCTATGTGTGTCATTGGACTTTGTGGTATTCTAGATGTGTCATTGGGCTTTGTGGTATTCTAGATGTGTCATTGGACTTTGTGGTAGTCTAGGTGTGTCATTGGACTTTGTGGTATTCTAGGTGTGTCATTGGACTTAGTGGTATTCTAGGTAAGTCATTGGACTTAATGGTATTCTAGGTGTGCCATTGGACTTTGTGGTATTCTAGGTGTGTCATTGGACTTTGTGGTATTCTAAGTGTGTCATTGGACTTTGTGGTATTCTAAGTGTGTCATTGAACTTTGTGGTATTCTAAGTGTGTCATTGGACTTTGTGCTTTTCTAGGTGTGTCATTGAACTTTGTGGTTTTCTAGGTGTGTCATTGGACTTTGTGGTATTCTAGATGTGTCGTTGGACTTTGTGGTATTCTAGGTGTGTCATTGGACTTTGTGGTATTCTAAGTGTGTCATTGGACTTCGTGGTATTCTAGGTGTGTCATTGGACTTTGTGGTATTCTAGGTGTGTCATTGGACTTTGTAGTATTCTAAATGTGTCATAGGACTTTGGAGTATTCTAGGTGTGTCATTGGACTTTGTGGTAGTCTAGGTGTGTCATTGTATTTTGTGGTATTCTAGGTGTGTCATTGGACTTTGTGGTATTCTAGGTGTGTTATTGGACTCTGTGGTATTCTAGGTGTGTCACTGGACTTTGTGGTATTCTAAGTGTGTCATTGGACTTTGTGGTATTCTTGGTGTGTCATTGGACTTTGTGGTATTCTAGGTGTGTCATTGAACTTTGTGGTATTCTAGGTGTGTCATTGGACTTTGTGGTATTCTAGGTGTGTCATTGGACTTTGTTTTATTCTAGATGTGTCATTGGACTTTGTGGTATTCCAAGTGTGTCATTAGACTTCGTGGTATTCTAGGTGTGTCATTGAACTATGTGGTATTCTAAGTGTGTCATTGGACTTTGTAGTATTCTAGGAGTATCTTTGGACTTTGTGGTATTCTAGGTGTGTCATTGGACTTTGTGGTATTCTAGGTGTGTCATTGGACTTTGTGGTATTCTAGGTGTGTCATTGGACTTTGTGGTATTCTAAGTGTGTCATTGGACTTTGTAGTATTCTAAATGTGTCGTTGGACTTTGTGGTATTCTAGGTGTGTCATTGGACTTTGTGGTATTCTAGGTGTGTCACTGGACTTTGTGGTATTCTAAGTGTGTCAATGGACTTTGTTTTATTCTAGATGTGTCATTGGACTTTGTGGTATTGTAAGTGTGTCATTGGACTTTGTTGTATTCTAGGTGTGTCATTAGACTTTGTGGTATTCTAAGTGTGTCATTGGACTTTGTGGTATTCTAGGTGTGTCATTGGACTTTGTTTTATTCTAGATGTGTCATTGGACTTTGTGGTATTCTAAGTGTGTCATTGGACTTTGTAGTATTCTAGGTGTGTCATTGTACTTTGTGGTATTCTAGGTGTGTCATTGGACTTTGTGGTATTCTAGGTGTGTCATTGGACATTGTGGTATTCTAAGTGTGTCATCGGACATTGTAGTATTCTAGATGTGTCATTGGACTTTGTAGTATTCTAGGTGTGTCATTGGACTTTGTGGTATTCTATGTAAGTCATTGGACTTCATGGTATTCTAGGTGTGTCATTGAACTTTGTGGTATTCTAGGTGTGTCATTGGACTTTGTGGTATTCTAAGTGTGTCATTGGACTTTGTGGTATTCTAAGTGTGTCATTGAACTTTGTGGTATTCTAAGTGTGTCATTGGACTTTGTGGTATTCTACGTGTGTCATTGGGCTTTGTGGTATTCTAGGTGTGTCATTGAACTTTGTGGTATTCTAAGTGTGTCATTGGACTTTGTTTTATTCTAGATGTGTCATTGGACTTTGTGGTATTCTAGGTGTGTCATTGGACTTTGTTTTATTCTAGATGTGTCATTGTACTTTGTGGTATTCTAAGTGTGTCATTGGACTTTGTGGTATTCTAGATGTGTCATTGGACTTTGTGGTTTTCTAGGTGTGTCATTGGACTTTGTGGTATTCTAGATGTGTCGTTGGACTTTGTGGTATTCTAGGTGTGTCATTGAACTTTGTGGTATTCTAGGTGTGTCATTGAACTTTGTGGTATTCTAGGTGTGTCGTTGGACTTTGTGGTATTCTAGGTGTGTCATTGGTCTTTGTGGTATTCTAGGTGTGTCATTGGACTTTGTGGTATTCTAAGTGTGTCATTGGACTTTGTGGTATTCTAGGTGTATCATTGGACTTTGTTTTATTCTAGATGTGTCATTGTACTTTGTGGTATTCTAAGTGTGTCATTGGGCTTTGTGGTATTCTAGATGTGTCATTGGACTTTGTGGTATTCTAAGTGTGTCATTGCACTTTGTGGTATTCTAGGTGTGTCATTGGACTTTGTGGTATTCTAAGTGTGTCATTGAACTTTGTGGTATTCTAGGTGTGTCAATGAACTTTGTGGTATTCTAGGTGTGTCGTTGGACTTTGTGGTAATCTAGGTGTGTCATTGGTCTTTGTGGTATTCTAGGTGTGTCATTGGACTTTGTGGTATTCTAAGTGTGTCATTGGACTTTGTGGTATTCTAGGTGTGTCACTGGACTTTGTGGTATTCTAAGTGTGTCATTGGACTTTGTTTTATTCTAGATGTGTCATTGGACTTTGTGGTATTGTAAGTGTGTCATTGGACTTTGTTGTATTCTAGGTGTGTCATTAGACTTTGTGGTATTCTAAGTGTGTCATTGGACTTTGTGGTATTCTAGGTGTGTCATTGGACTTTGTTTTATTCTAGATGTGTCATTGGACTTTGTGGTATTCTAAGTGTGTCATTGGACTTTGTAGTATTCTAGGTGTGTCATTGTACTTTGTGGTATTCTAGGTGTGTCATTGGACTTTGTAGTATTCTAGGTGTGTCATTGGACTTTGTGGTATTCTAGATGTGTCATTGGGCTTTGTAGTATTCTAGGTGTGTCATTGGACTTTGTGGTATTCTAGGTAAGTCATTGGACTTCATGGTATTCTAGGTGTGTCATTGGACTTTGTGGTATTCTAGGTGTGTCATTGGACTTTGTGGTATTCTAAGTGTGTCATTGGACTTTGTGGTATTCTAAGTGTGTCATTGAACTTTGTGGTATTCTAAGTGTGTCATTGGACTTTGTGGTATTCTAGGTGTGTCACTGGACTTTGTGGTATTCTAAGTGTGTCATTGGACTTTGTTTTATTCTAGATGTGTCATTGGACTTTGTGGTATTCTAGGTGTGTCATTGGACTTTGTTTTATTCTAGATGTGTCATTGGACTTTGTGGTATTCTAAGTGTGTCATTGGACTTTGTGGTATTCTAGATGTGTCATTGGACTTTGTGGTATTCTAGGTGTGTCATTGGACTTTGTGGTATTCTAGATGTGTCGTTGGACTTTGTGGTATTCTAGGTGTGTCATTGAACTTTGTGGTATTCTAGGTGTGTCATTGAACTTTGTGGTATTCTAGGTGTGTCGTTGGACTTTGTGGTATTCTAGGTGTGTCATTGGTCTTTGTGGTATTCTAGGTGTGTCATTGGACTTTGTGGTATTCTAAGTGTGTCATTGGACTTTGTGGTATTCTAGGTGTGTCATTGGACTTTGTTTTATTCTAGATGTGTCATTGTACTTTGTGGTATTCTAAGTGTGTCATTGGACTTTGTGGTATTCTAAGTGTGTCATTGAACTTTGTGGTATTCTAAGTGTGTCATTGGACTTTGTGCTTTTCTAGGTGTGTCATTGAACTTTGTGGTTTTCTAGGTGTGTCATTGGACTTTGTGGTATTCTAGATGTGTCGTTGGACTTTGTGGTATTCTAGGTGTGTCATTGGACTTTGTGGTATTCTAAGTGTGTCATTGGACTTCGTGGTATTCTAGGTGTGTCATTGGACTTTGTGGTATTCTAGGTGTGTCATTGGACTTTGTAGTATTCTAAATGTGTCATAGGACTTTGGAGTATTCTAGGTGTGTCATTGGACTTTGTGGTAGTCTAGGTGTGTCATTGTATTTTGTGGTATTCTAGGTGTGTCATTGGACTTTGTGGTATTCTAGGTGTGTTATTGGACTTTGTGGTATTCTAGGTAAGTCATTGGACTTCATGGTATTCTAGGTGTGTCATTGGACTTTGTGGTATTCTAGGTGTGTCATTGGACTTTGTGGTATTCTAAGTGTGTCATTGGACTTTGTGGTATTCTAAGTGTGTCATTGAACTTTGTGGTATTCTAAGTGTGTCATTGGACTTTGTGGTATTCTAGGTGTGTCACTGGACTTTGTGGTATTCTAAGTGTGTCATTGGACTTTGTTTTATTCTAGATGTGTCATTGGACTTTGTGGTATTCTAGGTGTGTCATTGGACTTTGTTTTATTCTAGATGTGTCATTGGACTTTGTGGTATTCTAAGTGTGTCATTGGACTTTGTGGTATTCTAGATGTGTCATTGGACTTTGTGGTATTCTAGGTGTGTCATTGGACTTTGTGGTATTCTAGATGTGTCGTTGGACTTTGTGGTATTCTAGGTGTGTCATTGAACTTTGTGGTATTCTAGGTGTGTCATTGAACTTTGTGGTATTCTAGGTGTGTCGTTGGACTTTGTGGTATTCTAGGTGTGTCATTGGTCTTTGTGGTATTCTAGGTGTGTCATTGGACTTTGTGGTATTCTAAGTGTGTCATTGGACTTTGTGGTATTCTAGGTGTGTCATTGGACTTTGTTTTATTCTAGATGTGTCATTGTACTTTGTGGTATTCTAAGTGTGTCATTGGACTTTGTGGTATTCTAAGTGTGTCATTGAACTTTGTGGTATTCTAAGTGTGTCATTGGACTTTGTGCTTTTCTAGGTGTGTCATTGAACTTTGTGGTTTTCTAGGTGTGTCATTGGACTTTGTGGTATTCTAGATGTGTCGTTGGACTTTGTGGTATTCTAGGTGTGTCATTGGACTTTGTGGTATTCTAAGTGTGTCATTGGACTTCGTGGTATTCTAGGTGTGTCATTGGACTTTGTGGTATTCTAGGTGTGTCATTGGACTTTGTAGTATTCTAAATGTGTCATAGGACTTTGGAGTATTCTAGGTGTGTCATTGGACTTTGTGGTAGTCTAGGTGTGTCATTGTATTTTGTGGTATTCTAGGTGTGTCATTGGACTTTGTGGTATTCTAGGTGTGTTATTGGACTCTGTGGTATTCTAGGTGTGTCACTGGACTTTGTGGTATTCTAAGTGTGTCATTGGACTTTGTGGTATTCTTGGTGTGTCATTGGACTTTGTGGTATTCTAGGTGTGTCATTGAACTTTGTGGTATTCTAGGTGTGTCATTGGACTTTGTGGTATTCTAGGTGTGTCATTGGACTTTGTTTTATTCTAGATGTGTCATTGGACTTTGTGGTATTCCAAGTGTGTCATTAGACTTCGTGGTATTCTAGGTGTGTCATTGAACTATGTGGTATTCTAAGTGTGTCATTGGACTTTGTAGTATTCTAGGAGTATCTTTGGACTTTGTGGTATTCTAGGTGTGTCATTGGACTTTGTGGTATTCTAGGTGTGTCATTGGACTTTGTGGTATTCTAGGTGTGTCATTGGACTTTGTGGTATTCTAAGTGTGTCATTGGACTTTGTAGTATTCTAAATGTGTCGTTGGACTTTGTGGTATTCTAGGTGTGTCATTGGACTTTGTGGTATTCTAGGTGTGTCACTGGACTTTGTGGTATTCTAAGTGTGTCATTGGACTTTGTTTTATTCTAGATGTGTCATTGGACTTTGTGGTATTGTAAGTGTGTCATTGGACTTTGTTGTATTCTAGGTGTGTCATTAGACTTTGTGGTATTCTAAGTGTGTCATTGGACTTTGTGGTATTCTAGGTGTGTCATTGGACTTTGTTTTATTCTAGATGTGTCATTGGACTTTGTGGTATTCTAAGTGTGTCATTGGACTTTGTAGTATTCTAGGTGTGTCATTGTACTTTGTGGTATTCTAGGTGTGTCATTGGACTTTGTGGTATTCTAGGTGTGTCATTGGACTTTGTGGTATTCTAAGTGTGTCATCGGACATTGTAGTATTCTAGATGTGTCATTGGACTTTGTAGTATTCTAGGTGTGTCATTGGACTTTGTGGTATTCTATGTAAGTCATTGGACTTCATGGTATTCTAGGTGTGTCATTGGACTTTGTGGTATTCTAGGTGTGTCATTGGACTTTGTGGTATTCTAAGTGTGTCATTGGACTTTGTGGTATTCTAAGTGTGTCATTGAACTTTGTGGTATTCTAAGTGTGTCATTGGACTTTGTGGTATTCTACGTGTGTCATTGGGCTTTGTGGTATTCTAGGTGTGTCATTGAACTTTGTGGTATTCTAAGTGTGTCATTGGACTTTGTGGTATTCTAGGTGTGTCACTGGACTTTGTGGTATTCTAAGTGTGTCATTGGACTTTGTTTTATTCTAGATGTGTCATTGGACTTTGTGGTATTCTAGGTGTGTCATTGGACTTTGTTTTATTCTAGATGTGTCATTGGACTTTGTGGTATTCTAAGTGTGTCATTGGACTTTGTGGTATTCTAGATGTGTCATTGGACTTTGTGGTTTTCTAGGTGTGTCATTGGACTTTGTGGTATTCTAGATGTGTCGTTGGACTTTGTGGTATTCTAGGTGTGTCATTGAACTTTGTGGTATTCTAGGTGTGTCATTGAACTTTGTGGTATTCTAGGTGTGTCGTTGGACTTTGTGGTATTCTAGGTGTGTCATTGGTCTTTGTGGTATTCTAGGTGTGTCATTGGACTTTGTGGTATTCTAAGTGTGTCATTGGACTTTGTGGTATTCTAGGTGTGTCATTGGACTTTGTTTTATTCTAGATGTGTCATTGTACTTTGTGGTATTCTAAGTGTGTCATTGGGCTTTGTGGTATTCTAGATGTGTCATTGGACTTTGTGATATTCTAATGTGTCATTGGACTTTGTGGTATTCTAGGTGTGTCATTGGACTTTGTGGTATTCTAAGTGTGTCATTGAACTTTGTGGTATTCTAGGTGTGTCATTGAACTTTGTGGTATTCTAGGTGTGTCGTTGGACTTTGTGGTAATCTAGGTGTGTCATTGGTCTTTGTGGTATTCTAGGTGTGTCATTGGACTTTGTTGTATTCTAAGTGTGTCATTGGACTTTGTGGTATTCTAGGTGTGTCACTGGACTTTGTGGTATTCTAAGTGTGTCATTGGACTTTGTTTTATTCTAGATGTGTCATTGGACTTTGTGGTATTGTAAGTGTGTCATTGGACTTTGTTGTATTCTAGGTGTGTCATTAGACTTTGTGGTATTCTAAGTGTGTCATTGGACTTTGTGGTATTCTAGGTGTGTCATTGGACTTTGTTTTATTCTAGATGTGTCATTGGACTTTGTGGTATTCTAAGTGTGTCATTGGACTTTGTAGTATTCTAGGTGTGTCATTGTACTTTGTGGTATTCTAGGTGTGTCATTGGACTTTGTGGTATTCTAGGTGTGTCATTGGACTTTGTGGTATTCTAAGTGTGTCATCGGACATTGTAGTATTCTAGATGTGTCATTGGGCTTTGTAGTATTCTAGGTGTGTCATTGGACTTTGTGGTATTCTAGGTAAGTCATTGGACTTCATGGTATTCTAGGTGTGTCATTGGACTTTGTGGTATTCTATGTGTGTCATTGGACTTTGTGGTATTCTAAGTGTGTCATTGGACTTTGTGGTATTCTAAGTGTGTCATTGAACTTTGTGGTATTCTAAGTGTGTCATTGGACTTTGTGGTATTCTACGTGTGTCATTGGGCTTTGTGGTATTCTAGGTGTGTCATTGAACTTTGTGGTATTCTAAGTGTGTCATTGGACTTTGTCGTATTCTAGGTGTGTCACTGGACTTTGTGGTATTCTAAGTGTGTCATTGGACTTTGTTTTATTCTAGATGTGTCATTGGACTTTGTGGTATTCTAGGTGTGTCATTGGACTTTGTTTTATTCTAGATGTGTCATTGGACTTTGTGGTATTCTAAGTGTGTCATTGGACTTTGTGGTATTATAGATGTGTCATTGGACTTTGTGGTATCCTAGGTGTGTCATTGGACTTTGTGGTATTCTAGATGTGTCGTTGGACTTTGTGGTATTCTAGGTGTGTCATTGAACTTTGTGGTATTCTAGGTGTGTCATTGAACTTTGTGGTATTCTAGGTGTGTCGTTGGACTTTGTGGTATTCTAGGTGTGTCATTGGTCTTTGTGGTATTCTAGGTGTGTCATTGGACTTTGTGGTATTCTAAGTGTGTCATTGGACTTTGTTTTATTCTAGATGTGTCATTGTACTTTGTGGTATTCTAAGTGTGTCATTGGGCTTTGTGCTATTCTAGATGTGTCATTGGACTTTGTGGTATTCTAAGTGTGTCATTGGACTTTGTGGTATTCTAGGTGTGTCATTGGACTTTGTGGTATTCTAAGTGTGTCATTGGGCTTTGTGGTATTCTAAATGTGTCATTGGACTTTGTGGTAGTCCAGGTGTGTCATTGGACTTTGTGGTATTCTAGGTGTATCATTGGACTTTGTGGTATTCTAAGTGTGTCATTGGACTTTGTAGTATTCTAGGCGTGTCATTGTACTTTGTGGTATTCTAGGTGTGTCATTGGACTTTGTGGTATTCTAGGTGTGTCATTGGACTTTGTGGTATTCTAAGTGTGTCATCGGACATTGTAGTATTCTAGATGTGTCATTGGACTTTGTAGTATTCTAGGTGTGTCATTGGACTTTGTCGTATTCTAGGTGTGTCACTGGACTTTGTGGTATTCTAAGTGTGTCATTGGACTTTGTTTTATTCTAGATGTGTCATTGGACTTTGTGGTATTCTAGGTGTGTCATTGGACTTTGTTTTATTTTAGATGTGTCATTGGACTTTGTGGTATTCTAAGTGTGTCATTGGACTTTGTGGTATTATAGATGTGTCATTGGACTTTGTGGTATCCTAGGTGTGTCATTGGACTTTGTGGTATTCTAGATGTGTCGTTGGACTTTGTGGTATTCCAGGTGTGTCATTGAACTTTGTGGTATTCTAGGTGTGTCATTGAACTTTGTGGTATTCTAGGTGTGTCGTTGGACTTTGTGGTATTCTAGGTGTGTCATTGGTCTTTGTGGTATTCTAGGTGTGTCATTGGACTTTGTGGTATTCTAAGTGTGTCATTGGACTTTGTTTTATTCTAGATGTGTCATTGTACTTTGTGGTATTCTAAGTGTGTCATTGGGCTTTGTGCTATTCTAGATGTGTCATTGGACTTTGTGGTATTCTAAGTGTGTCATTGGACTTTGTGGTATTCTAGGTGTGTCATTGGACTTTGTGGTATTCTAAGTGTGTCATTGGGCTTTGTGGTATTCTAAATGTGTCATTGGACTTTGTGGTAGTCCAGGTGTGTCATTGGACTTTGTGGTATTCTAGGTGTATCATTGGACTTTGTGGTATTCTAAGTGTGTCATTGGACTTTGTAGTATTCTAGGCGTGTCATTGTACTTTGTGGTATTCTAGGTGTGTCATTGGACTTTGTGGTATTCTAGGTGTGTCATTGGACTTTGTGGTATTCTAAGTGTGTCATCGGACATTGTAGTATTCTAGATGTGTCATTGGACTTTGTAGTATTCTAGGTGTGTCATTGGACTTTGTGGTATTCTAGGTAAGTCATTGGACTTTATGGTATTCTAGGTGTGCCATTGGACTTTGTGGTATTCTAGGTGTGTCATTGGACTTTGTGGTATTCTAAGTGTGTCATTGGACTTCGTGGTATTCTAAGTGTGTCATTGAACTTTGTGGTATTCTAAGTGTGCCATTGGACTTTGTGGTATTCTAGGTGTGTCATTGGGCTTTGTGGTATTCTAGGTGTGTCATTGAACTTTGTGGTATTCTAAGTGTGTTATTGGACTTTGTGGTATTCTAGGTGTGTCACTGGACTTTGTGGTATTCTAAGTGTGTCATTGGACTTTGTTTTATTCTAGATGTGTCATTGGACTTTGTGGTATTCTAGGTGTGTCATTGGACTTTGTTTTATTCTAGATGTGTCATTGGACTTTGTGGTATTCTAAGTGTGTCATTGGACTTTGTGGTATTATAGATGTGTCATTGGACTTTGTGGTATTCTAGGTGTGTCATTGGACTTTGTTTTATTCTAGATGTGTCATTGTACTTTGTGGTATTCTAAGTGTGTCATTGGGCTTTGTGCTAGTCTAGATGTGTCATTGGACTTTGTGGTATTCTAAGTGTGTCATTGGACTTTGTGGTATTCTAGGTGTGTCATTGGACTTTGTGGTATTCTAAGTGTGTCATTGGGCTTTGTGGTATTCTAAATGTGTCATTGGACTTTGTGGTAGTCCAGGTGTGTCATTGGACTTTGTGGTATTCTAGGTGTATCATTGGACTTTGTGGTATTCTAAGTGTGTCATTGGACTTTGTAGTATTCTAGGTGTGTCATTGTACTTTGTGGTATTCTAGGTGTGTCATTGGACTTTGTGGTATTCTAGGTGTGTCATTGGACTTTGTGGTATTCTAAGTGTGTCATCGGACATTGTAGTATTCTAGATGTGTCATTGGACTTTGTAGTATTCTAGGTGTGTCATTGGACTTTGTGGTATTCTAGGTAAGTCATTGGACTTTATGGTATTCTAGGTGTGCCATTGGACTTTGTGGTATTCTAGGTGTGTCATTGGACTTTGTGGTATTCTAAGTGTGTCATTGGACTTCGTGGTATTCTAAGTGTGTCATTGAACTTTGTGGTATTCTAAGTGTGTCATTGGACTTTGTGGTATTCTAGGTGTGTCATTGGGCTTTGTGGTATTCTAGGTGTGTCATTGAACTTTGTGGTATTCTAAGTGTGTTATTGGACTTTGTGGTATTCTAGGTGTGTCACTGGACTTTGTGGTATTCTAAGTGTGTCATTGGACTTTGTTTTATTCTAGATGTGTCATTGGACTTTGTGGTATTCTAGGTGTGTCATTGGACTTTGTTTTATTCTAGATGTGTCATTGGACTTTGTGGTATTCTAAGTGTGTCATTGGACTTTGTGGTATTATAGATGTGTCATTGGACTTTGTGGTATTCTAGGTGTGTCATTGGACTTTGTGGTATTCTAGATGTGTCGTTGGACATTGTGGTATTCTAGGTGTGTCATTGAACTTTGTGGTATTCTAGGTGTGTCATTGAACTTTGTGGTATTCTAGGTGTGTCGTTGGACTTTGTGGTATTCTAGGTGTGTCATTGGTCTTTGTGGTATTCTAGGTGTGTCATTGGACTTTGCGGTATTCTAAGTGTGTCATTGGACTTTGTGGTATTCTAGGTGTGTCATTGGACTTTGTATTATTCTAGATGTGTCATTGGACTTTGTGGTATTCTAAGTGTGTCATTGGGCTTTGTAGTATTCTAGATGTGTCATTGGACTTTGTGGTATTCTAAGTGTGTCATTGGACTTTGTGGTATTATAGGTGTGTCATTGGACTTTGTGGTATTCTAAGTGTGTCATTGGGCTTTGTGGTATTCTAAATGTGTCATTGGACTTTGTGGTAGTCCAGGTGTGTCATTGGACTTTGTGGTATTCTAGGTGTATCATTGGACTTTGTGGTATTCTATGTGTGTCACTGGACTTTGTGGTATTCTAAGTGTGTATTGGACTTTGTTTTATTCTAGATGTGTCATTGGACTTTGTGGAATTCTATGTGTGTCATTGGACTTTGTGGTATTCTAGATGTGTCATTGGGCTTTGTGGTATTCTAGATGTGTCATTGGACTTTGTGGTAGTCTAGGTGTGTCATTGGACTTTGTGGTATTCTAGGTGTGTCATTGGACTTAGTGGTATTCTAGGTAAGTCATTGGACTTAATGGTATTCTAGGTGTGCCATTGGACTTTGTGGTATTCTAGGTGTGTCATTGGACTTTGTGGTATTCTAAGTGTGTCATTGGACTTTGTGGTATTCTAAGTGTGTCATTGAACTTTGTGGTATTCTAAGTGTGTCATTGGACTTTGTGCTTTTCTAGGTGTGTCATTGAACTTTGTGGTTTTCTAGGTGTGTCATTGGACTTTGTGGTATTCTAGATGTGTCGTTGGACTTTGTGGTATTCTAGGTGTGTCATTGGACTTTGTGGTATTCTAAGTGTGTCATTGGACTTCGTGGTATTCTAGGTGTGTCATTGGACTTTGTGGTATTCTAGGTGTGTCATTGGACTTTGTAGTATTCTAAATGTGTCATAGGACTTTGGAGTATTCTAGGTGTGTCATTGGACTTTGTGGTAGTCTAGGTGTGTCATTGTATTTTGTGGTATTCTAGGTGTGTCATTGGACTTTGTGGTATTCTAGGTGTGTTATTGGACTCTGTGGTATTCTAGGTGTGTCACTGGACTTTGTGGTATTCTAAGTGTGTCATTGGACTTTGTGGTATTCTTGGTGTGTCATTGGACTTTGTGGTATTCTAGGTGTGTCATTGAACTTTGTGGTATTCTAGGTGTGTCATTGGACTTTGTGGTATTCTAGGTGTGTCATTGGACTTTGTTTTATTCTAGATGTGTCATTGGACTTTGTGGTATTCCAAGTGTGTCATTAGACTTCGTGGTATTCTAGGTGTGTCATTGAACTATGTGGTATTCTAAGTGTGTCATTGGACTTTGTAGTATTCTAGGAGTATCTTTGGACTTTGTGGTATTCTAGGTGTGTCATTGGACTTTGTGGTATTCTAGGTGTGTCATTGGACTTTGTGGTATTCTAGGTGTGTCATTGGACTTTGTGGTATTCTAAGTGTGTCATTGGACTTTGTAGTATTCTAAATGTGTCGTTGGACTTTGTGGTATTCTAGGTGTGTCATTGGACTTTGTGGTATTCTAGGTGTGTCACTGGACTTTGTGGTATTCTAAGTGTGTCAATGGACTTTGTTTTATTCTAGATGTGTCATTGGACTTTGTGGTATTGTAAGTGTGTCATTGGACTTTGTTGTATTCTAGGTGTGTCATTAGACTTTGTGGTATTCTAAGTGTGTCATTGGACTTTGTGGTATTCTAGGTGTGTCATTGGACTTTGTTTTATTCTAGATGTGTCATTGGACTTTGTGGTATTCTAAGTGTGTCATTGGACTTTGTAGTATTCTAGGTGTGTCATTGTACTTTGTGGTATTCTAGGTGTGTCATTGGACTTTGTGGTATTCTAGGTGTGTCATTGGACTTTGTGGTATTCTAAGTGTGTCATCGG
The DNA here is from genome assembly GCF_978046115.1 of Saccoglossus kowalevskii. NCBI lineage: Eukaryota > Metazoa > Hemichordata > Enteropneusta > Harrimaniidae > Saccoglossus > Saccoglossus kowalevskii. The sequence continues at coordinate 30,283 of NW_028188751.1, read as the reverse complement.
ACATTGTAGTATTCTAGATGTGTCATTGGACTTTGTAGTATTCTAGGTGTGTCATTGGACTTTGTGGTATTCTATGTAAGTCATTGGACTTCATGGTATTCTAGGTGTGTCATTGAACTTTGTGGTATTCTAGGTGTGTCATTGGACTTTGTGGTATTCTAAGTGTGTCATTGGACTTTGTGGTATTCTAAGTGTGTCATTGAACTTTGTGGTATTCTAAGTGTGTCATTGGACTTTGTGGTATTCTACGTGTGTCATTGGGCTTTGTGGTATTCTAGGTGTGTCATTGAACTTTGTGGTATTCTAAGTGTGTCATTGGACTTTGTGGTATTCTAGGTGTGTCACTGGACTTTGTGGTATTCTAAGTGTGTCATTGGACTTTGTTTTATTCTAGATGTGTCATTGGACTTTGTGGTATTCTAGGTGTGTCATTGGACTTTGTTTTATTCTAGATGTGTCATTGTACTTTGTGGTATTCTAAGTGTGTCATTGGACTTTGTGGTATTCTAGATGTGTCATTGGACTTTGTGGTTTTCTAGGTGTGTCATTGGACTTTGTGGTATTCTAGATGTGTCGTTGGACTTTGTGGTATTCTAGGTGTGTCATTGAACTTTGTGGTATTCTAGGTGTGTCATTGAACTTTGTGGTATTCTAGGTGTGTCGTTGGACTTTGTGGTATTCTAGGTGTGTCATTGGTCTTTGTGGTATTCTAGGTGTGTCATTGGACTTTGTGGTATTCTAAGTGTGTCATTGGACTTTGTGGTATTCTAGGTGTGTCATTGGACTTTGTTTTATTCTAGATGTGTCATTGTACTTTGTGGTATTCTAAGTGTGTCATTGGGCTTTGTGGTATTCTAGATGTGTCATTGGACTTTGTGGTATTCTAAGTGTGTCATTGCACTTTGTGGTATTCTAGGTGTGTCATTGGACTTTGTGGTATTCTAAGTGTGTCATTGAACTTTGTGGTATTCTAGGTGTGTCATTGAACTTTGCGGTATTCTAGGTGTGTCGTTGGACTTTGTGGTAATCTAGGTGTGTCATTGGTCTTTGTGGTATTCTAGGTGTGTCATTGGACTTTGTGGTATTCTAAGTGTGTCATTGGACTTTGTGGTATTCTAGGTGTGTCACTGGACTTTGTGGTATTCTAAGTGTGTCATTGGACTTTGTTTTATTCTAGATGTGTCATTGGACTTTGTGGTATTGTAAGTGTGTCATTGGACTTTGTTGTATTCTAGGTGTGTCATTAGACTTTGTGGTATTCTAAGTGTGTCATTGGACTTTGTGGTATTCTAGGTGTGTCATTGGACTTTGTTTTATTCTAGATGTGTCATTGGACTTTGTGGTATTCTAAGTGTGTCATTGGACTTTGTAGTATTCTAGGTGTGTCATTGTACTTTGTGGTATTCTAGGTGTGTCATTGGACTTTGTAGTATTCTAGGTGTGTCATTGGACTTTGTGGTATTCTAGATGTGTCATTGGGCTTTGTAGTATTCTAGGTGTGTCATTGGACTTTGTGGTATTCTAGGTAAGTCATTGGACTTCATGGTATTCTAGGTGTGTCATTGGACTTTGTGGTATTCTAGGTGTGTCATTGGACTTTGTGGTATTCTAAGTGTGTCATTGGACTTTGTGGTATTCTAAGTGTGTCATTGAACTTTGTGGTATTCTAAGTGTGTCATTGGACTTTGTGGTATTCTAGGTGTGTCACTGGACTTTGTGGTATTCTAAGTGTGTCATTGGACTTTGTTTTATTCTAGATGTGTCATTGGACTTTGTGGTATTCTAGGTGTGTCATTGGACTTTGTTTTATTCTAGATGTGTCATTGGACTTTGTGGTATTCTAAGTGTGTCATTGGACTTTGTGGTATTCTAGATGTGTCATTGGACTTTGTGGTATTCTAGGTGTGTCATTGGACTTTGTGGTATTCTAGATGTGTCGTTGGACTTTGTGGTATTCTAGGTGTGTCATTGAACTTTGTGGTATTCTAGGTGTGTCATTGAACTTTGTGGTATTCTAGGTGTGTCGTTGGACTTTGTGGTATTCTAGGTGTGTCATTGGTCTTTGTGGTATTCTAGGTGTGTCATTGGACTTTGTGGTATTCTAAGTGTGTCATTGGACTTTGTGGTATTCTAGATGTGTCATTGGACTTTGTGGTATTCTAGGTGTGTCATTGGACTTTGTGGTATTCTAGATGTGTCGTTGGACTTTGTGGTATTCTAGGTGTGTCATTGAACTTTGTGGTATTCTAGGTGTGTCATTGAACTTTGTGGTATTCTAGGTGTGTCGTTGGACTTTGTGGTATTCTAGGTGTGTCATTGGTCTTTGTGGTATTCTAGGTGTGTCATTGGACTTTGTGGTATTCTAAGTGTGTCATTGGACTTTGTGGTATTCTAGGTGTGTCATTGGACTTTGTTTTATTCTAGATGTGTCATTGTACTTTGTGGTATTCTAAGTGTGTCATTGGACTTTGTGGTATTCTAAGTGTGTCATTGAACTTTGTGGTATTCTAAGTGTGTCATTGGACTTTGTGCTTTTCTAGGTGTGTCATTGAACTTTGTGGTTTTCTAGGTGTGTCATTGGACTTTGTGGTATTCTAGATGTGTCGTTGGACTTTGTGGTATTCTAGGTGTGTCATTGGACTTTGTGGTATTCTAAGTGTGTCATTGGACTTCGTGGTATTCTAGGTGTGTCATTGGACTTTGTGGTATTCTAGGTGTGTCATTGGACTTTGTAGTATTCTAAATGTGTCATAGGACTTTGGAGTATTCTAGGTGTGTCATTGGACTTTGTGGTAGTCTAGGTGTGTCATTGTATTTTGTGGTATTCTAGGTGTGTCATTGGACTTTGTGGTATTCTAGGTGTGTTATTGGACTCTGTGGTATTCTAGGTGTGTCACTGGACTTTGTGGTATTCTAAGTGTGTCATTGGACTTTGTGGTATTCTTGGTGTGTCATTGGACTTTGTGGTATTCTAGGTGTGTCATTGAACTTTGTGGTATTCTAGGTGTGTCATTGGACTTTGTGGTATTCTAGGTGTGTCATTGGACTTTGTTTTATTCTAGATGTGTCATTGGACTTTGTGGTATTCCAAGTGTGTCATTAGACTTCGTGGTATTCTAGGTGTGTCATTGAACTATGTGGTATTCTAAGTGTGTCATTGGACTTTGTAGTATTCTAGGAGTATCTTTGGACTTTGTGGTATTCTAGGTGTGTCATTGGACTTTGTGGTATTCTAGGTGTGTCATTGGACTTTGTGGTATTCTAGGTGTGTCATTGGACTTTGTGGTATTCTAAGTGTGTCATTGGACTTTGTAGTATTCTAAATGTGTCGTTGGACTTTGTGGTATTCTAGGTGTGTCATTGGACTTTGTGGTATTCTAGGTGTGTCACTGGACTTTGTGGTATTCTAAGTGTGTCATTGGACTTTGTTTTATTCTAGATGTGTCATTGGACTTTGTGGTATTGTAAGTGTGTCATTGGACTTTGTTGTATTCTAGGTGTGTCATTAGACTTTGTGGTATTCTAAGTGTGTCATTGGACTTTGTGGTATTCTAGGTGTGTCATTGGACTTTGTTTTATTCTAGATGTGTCATTGGACTTTGTGGTATTCTAAGTGTGTCATTGGACTTTGTAGTATTCTAGGTGTGTCATTGTACTTTGTGGTATTCTAGGTGTGTCATTGGACTTTGTGGTATTCTAGGTGTGTCATTGGACTTTGTGGTATTCTAAGTGTGTCATCGGACATTGTAGTATTCCAGATGTGTCATTGGACTTTGTAGTATTCTAGGTGTGTCATTGGACTTTGTGGTATTCTATGTAAGTCATTGGACTTCATGGTATTCTAGGTGTGTCATTGGACTTTGTGGTATTCTAGGTGTGTCATTGGACTTTGTGGTATTCTAAGTGTGTCATTGGACTTTGTGGTATTCTAAGTGTGTCATTGAACTTTGTGGTATTCTAAGTGTGTCATTGGACTTTGTGGTATTCTACGTGTGTCATTGGGCTTTGTGGTATTCTAGGTGTGTCATTGAACTTTGTGGTATTCTAAGTGTGTCATTGGACTTTGTGGTATTCTAGGTGTGTCACTGGACTTTGTGGTATTCTAAGTGTGTCATTGGACTTTGTTTTATTCTAGATGTGTCATTGGACTTTGTGGTATTCTAGGTGTGTCATTGGACTTTGTTTTATTCTAGATGTGTCATTGGACTTTGTGGTATTCTAAGTGTGTCATTGGACTTTGTGGTATTCTAGATGTGTCATTGGACTTTGTGGTTTTCTAGGTGTGTCATTGGACTTTGTGGTATTATAGATGTGTCGTTGGACTTTGTGGTATTCTAGGTGTGTCATTGAACTTTGTGGTATTCTAGGTGTGTCATTGAACTTTGTGGTATTCTAGGTGTGTCGTTGGACTTTGTGGTATTCTAGGTGTGTCATTGGTCTTTGTGGTATTCTAGGTGTGTCATTGGACTTTGTGGTATTCTAAGTGTGTCATTGGACTTTGTGGAATTCTAGGTGTGTCATTGGACTTTGTTTTATTCTAGATGTGTCATTGTACTTTGTGGTATTCTAAGTGTGTCATTGGGCTTTGTGGTATTCTAGATGTGTCATTGGACTTTGTGGTATTCTAAGTGTGTCATTGGACTTTGTGGTATTCTAGGTGTGTCATTGGACTTTGTGGTATTCTAAGTGTGTCATTGAACTTTGTGGTATTCTAGGTGTGTCATTGAACTTTGTGGTATTCTAGGTGTGTCGTTGGACTTTGTGGTAATCTAGGTGTGTCATTGGTCTTTGTGGTATTCTAGGTGTGTCATTGGACTTTGTGGTATTCTAAGTGTGTCATTGGACTTTGTGGTATTCTAGGTGTGTCACTGGACTTTGTGGTATTCTAAGTGTGTCATTGGACTTTGTTTTATTCTAGATGTGTCATTGGACTTTGTGGTATTGTAAGTGTGTCATTGGACTTTGTTGTATTCTAGGTGTGTCATTAGACTTTGTGGTATTCTAAGTGTGTCATTGGACTTTGTGGTATTCTAGGTGTGTCATTGGACTTTGTTTTATTCTAGATGTGTCATTGGACTTTGTGGTATTCTAAGTGTGTCATTGGACTTTGTAGTATTCTAGGTGTGTCATTGTACTTTGTGGTATTCTAGGTGTGTCATTGGACTTTGTGGTATTCTAGGTGTGTCATTGGACTTTGTGGTATTCTAAGTGTGTCATCGGACATTGTAGTATTCTAGATGTGTCATTGGGCTTTGTAGTATTCTAGGTGTGTCATTGGACTTTGTGGTATTCTAGGTAAGTCATTGGACTTCATGGTATTCTAGGTGTGTCATTGGACTTTGTGGTATTCTAGGTGTGTCATTGGACTTTGTGGTATTCTAAGTGTGTCATTGGACTTTGTGGTATTCTAAGTGTGTCATTGAACTTTGTGGTATTCTAAGTGTGTCATTGGACTTTGTGGTATTCTACGTGTGTCATTGGGCTTTGTGGTATTCTAGGTGTGTCATTGAACTTTGTGGTATTCTAAGTGTGTCATTGGACTTTGTGGTATTCTAGGTGTGTCACTGGACTTTGTGGTATTCTAAGTGTGTCATTGGACTTTGTGGTATTCTAGATGTGTCATTGGACTTTGTGGTATTCTAGGTGTGTCATTGGACTTTGTTTTATTCTAGATGTGTCATTGGACTTTGTGGTATTCTAAGTGTGTCATTGGACTTTGTGGTATTCTAGATGTGTCATTGGACTTTGTGGTATTCTAGGTGTGTCATTGGACTTTGTGGTATTCTAGATGTGTCGTTGGACTTTGTGGTATTCTAGGTGTGTCATTGAACTTTGTGGTATTCTAGGTGTGTCATTGAACTTTGTGGTATTCTAGGTGTGTCGTTGGACTTTGTGGTATTCTAGGTGTGTCATTGGTCTTTGTGGTATTCTAGGTGTGTCATTGGACTTTGTGGTATTCTAAGTGTGTCATTGGACTTTGTGGTATTCTAGGTGTGTCATTGGACTTTGTTTTATTCTAGATGTGTCATTGTACTTTGTGGTATTCTAAGTGTGTCATTGGGCTTTGTGCTATTCTAGATGTGTCATTGGACTTTGTGGTATTCTAAGTGTGTCATTGGACTTTGTGGTATTCTAGGTGTGTCATTGGACTTTGTGGTATTCTAGATGTGTCGTTGGACTTTGTGGTATTCTAGGTGTGTCATTGAACTTTGTGGTATTCTAGGTGTGTCATTGGACTCTGTGGTATTCTAGGTGTGTCACTGGACTTTGTGGTATTCTAAGTGTGTCATTGGACTTTGTGGTATTCTTGGTGTGTCATTGAACTTTGTGGTATTCTAGGTGTGTCATTGGACTCTGTGGTATTCTAGGTGTGTCACTGGACTTTGTGGTATTCTAAGTGTGTCATTGGACTTTGTGGTATTCTTGGTGTGTCATTGGACTTTGTGGTATTCTAGGTGTGTCATTGAACTTTGTGGTATTCTAGGTGTGTCATTGGACTTTGTGGTATTCTAGGTGTGTCATTGGACTTTGTTTTATTCTAGATGTGTCATTGGACTTTGTGGTATTCCAAGTGTGTCATTAGACTTCGTGGTATTCTAGGTGTGTCATTGAACTATGTGGTATTCTAAGTGTGTCATTGGACTTTGTAGTATTCTAGGAGTATCTTTGGACTTTGTGGTATTCTAGGTGTGTCATTGGACTTTGTGGTATTCTAGGTGTGTCATTGGACTTTGTGGTATTCTAGGTGTGTCATTGGACTTTGTGGTATTCTAAGTGTGTCATTGGACTTTGTAGTATTCTAAATGTGTCGTTGGACTTTGTGGTATTCTAGGTGTGTCATTGGACTTTGTGGTATTCTAGGTGTGTCACTGGACTTTGTGGTATTCTAAGTGTGTCATTGGACTTTGTTTTATTCTAGATGTGTCATTGGACTTTGTGGTATTGTAAGTGTGTCATTGGACTTTGTTGTATTCTAGGTGTGTCATTAGACTTTGTGGTATTCTAAGTGTGTCATTGGACTTTGTGGTATTCTAGGTGTGTCATTGGACTTTGTGGTATTCTATATGTGTCGTTGGACTTTGTGGTATTCTAAGTGTGTCATTGGACTTTGTAGTATTCTAGGTGTGTCATTGTACTTTGTGGTATTCTAGGTGTGTCATTGGACTTTGTGGTATTCTAGGTGTGTCATTGGACTTTGTGGTATTCTAAGTGTGTCATCGGACATTGTAGTATTCTAGATGTGTCATTGGGCTTTGTAGTATTCTAGGTGTGTCATTGGACTTTGTGGTATTCTAGGTAAGTCATTGGACTTCATGGTATTCTAGGTGTGTCATTGGACTTTGTGGTATTCTAGGTGTGTCATTGGACTTTGTGGTATTCTAAGTGTGTCATTGGACTTTGTGGTATTCTAAGTGTGTCATTGAACTTTGTGGTATTCTAAGTGTGTCATTGGACTTTGTGGTATTCTACGTGTGTCATTGGGCTTTGTGGTATTCTAGGTGTGTCATTGAACTTTGTGGTATTCTAAGTGTGTCATTGGACTTTGTGGTATTCTAGGTGTGTCACTGGACTTTGTGGTATTCTAAGTGTGTCATTGGACTTTGTTTTATTCTAGATGTGTCATTGGACTTTGTGGTATTCTAGGTGTGTCATTGGACTTTGTTTTATTCTAGATGTGTCATTGGACTTTGTGGTATTCTAAGTGTGTCATTGGACTTTGTGGTATTCTAGATGTGTCATTGGACTTTGTGGTATTCTAGGTGTGTCATTGGATTTTGTGGTATTCTAGATGTGTCGTTGGACTTTGTGGTATTCTAGGTGTGTCATTGAACTTTGTGGTATTCTAGGTGTGTCATTGAACTTTGTGGTATTCTAGGTGTGTCGTTGGACTTTGTGGTATTCTAGGTGTGTCATTGGTCTTTGTGGTATTCTAGGTGTGTCATTGGACTTTGTGGTATTCTAAGTGTGTCATTGGACTTTGTGGTATTCTAGGTGTGTCATTGGACTTTGTTTTATTCTAGATGTGTCATTGTACTTTGTGGTATTCTAAGTGTGTCATTGGGCTTTGTGCTATTCTAGATGTGTCATTGGACTTTGTGGTATTCTAAGTGTGTCATTGGACTTTGTGGTATTCTAGGTGTGTCATTGGACTTTGTGGTATTCTAGATGTGTCGTTGGACTTTGTGGTATTCTAGGTGTGTCATTGAACTTTGTGGTATTCTAGGTGTGTCATTGGACTCTGTGGTATTCTAGGTGTGTCACTGGACTTTGTGGTATTCTAAGTGTGTCATTGGACTTTGTGGTATTCTTGGTGTGTCATTGAACTTTGTGGTATTCTAGGTGTGTCATTGGACTCTGTGGTATTCTAGGTGTGTCACTGGACTTTGTGGTATTCTAAGTGTGTCATTGGACTTTGTGGTATTCTTGGTGTGTCATTGGACTTTGTGGTATTCTAGGTGTGTCATTGAACTTTGTGGTATTCTAGGTGTGTCATTGGACTTTGTGGTATTCTAGGTGTGTCATTGGACTTTGTTTTATTCTAGATGTGTCATTGGACTTTGTGGTATTCCAAGTGTGTCATTAGACTTCGTGGTATTCTAGGTGTGTCATTGAACTATGTGGTATTCTAAGTGTGTCATTGGACTTTGTAGTATTCTAGGAGTATCTTTGGACTTTGTGGTATTCTAGGTGTGTCATTGGACTTTGTGGTATTCTAGGTGTGTCATTGGACTTTGTGGTATTCTAGGTGTGTCATTGGACTTTGTGGTATTCTAAGTGTGTCATTGGACTTTGTAGTATTCTAAATGTGTCGTTGGACTTTGTGGTATTCTAGGTGTGTCATTGGACTTTGTGGTATTCTATGTGTGTCACTGGACTTTGTGGTATTCTAAGTGTGTCATTGGACTTTGTTTTATTCTAGATGTGTCATTGGACTTTGTGGTATTGTAAGTGTGTCATTGGACTTTGTTGTATTCTAGGTGTGTCATTAGACTTTGTGGTATTCTAAGTGTGTCATTGGACTTTGTGGTATTCTAGGTGTGTCATTGGACTTTGTTTTATTCTAGATGTGTCATTGGACTTTGTGGTATTCTAAGTGTGTCATAGGACTTTGTAGTATTCTAGGTGTGTCATTGTACTTTGTGGTATTCTAGGTGTGTCATTGGACTTTGTGGTATTCTAGGTGTGTCATTGGACTTTGTGGTATTCTAAGTGTGTCATCGGACATTGTAGTATTCTAGATGTGTCATTGGACTTTGTAGTATTCTAGGTGTGTCATTGGACTTTGTGGTATTCTATGTAAGTCATTGGACTTCATGGTATTCTAGGTGTGTCATTGGACTTTGTGGTATTCTAGGTGTGTCATTGGACTTTGTGGTATTCTAAGTGTGTCATTGGACTTTGTGGTATTCTAAGTGTGTCATTGAACTTTGTGGTATTCTAAGTGTGTCATTGGACTTTGTGGTATTCTAGATGTGTCGTTGGACTTTGTGATATTCTTGGTGTGTCATTGAACTTTGTGGTATTCTAGGTGTGTCATTGAACTTTGTGGTATTCTAGGTGTGTCGTTGGACTTTGTGGTATTCTAGGTGTGTCATTGGTCTTTGTGGTATTCTAGGTGTGTCATTGGACTTTGTGGTATTCTAAGTGTGTCATTGTACTTTGTGGTATTCTAGGTGTGTCATTGGACTTTGTTTTATTCTAGATGTGTCATTGTACTTTGTGGTATTCTAAGTGTGTCATTGGGCTTTGTGGTATTCTAGATGTGTCATTGGACTTTGTGGTATTCTAGGTGTGTCATTGGACTTTGTGGTATTCTAGGTGTGTCATTGGACTTTGTGGTATTCTAAGTGTGTCATTGAACTTTTGCAGGTATTCTAGGTGTGTCATTGAACTTTGTGGTATTCTAGGTGTGTCGTTGGACTTTGTGGTAATCTAGGTGTGTCATTGGTCTTTGTGGTATTCTAGGTGTGTCATTGGACTTTGTGGTATTCTAAGTGTGTCATTGGACTTTGTGGTATTCTAGGTGTGTCACTGGACTTTGTGGTATTCTAAGTGTGTCATTGGACTTTGTTTTATTCTAGATGTGTCATTGGACTTTGTGGTATTGTAAGTGTGTCATTGGACTTTGTTGTATTCTAGGTGTGTCATTAGACTTTGTGGTATTCTAAGTGTGTCATTGGACTTTGTGGTATTCTAGGTGTGTCATTGGACTTTGTTTTATTCTAGATGTGTCATTGGACTTTGTGGTATTCTAAGTGTGTCATTGGACTTTGTAGTATTCTAGGTGTGTCATTGTACTTTGTGGTATTCTAGGTGTGTCATTGGACTTTGTGGTATTCTAGGTGTGTCATTGGACTTTGTGGTATTCTAAGTGTGTCATCGGACATTGTAGTATTCTAGATGTGTCATTGGGCTTTGTAGTATTCTAGGTGTGTCATTGGACTTTGTGGTATTCTAGGTAAGTCATTGGACTTCATGGTATTCTAGGTGTGTCATTGGACTTTGTGGTATTCTAGGTGTGTCATTGGACTTTGTGGTATTCTAAGTGTGTCATTGGACTTTGTGGTATTCTAAGTGTGTCATTGAACTTTGTGGTATTCTAAGTGTGTCATTGGACTTTGTGGTATTCTACGTGTGTCATTGGGCTTTGTGGTATTCTAGGTGTGTCATTGAACTTTGTGGTATTCTAAGTGTGTCATTGGACTTTGTGGTATTCTAGGTGTGTCACTGGACTTTGTGGTATTCTAAGTGTGTCATTGGACTTTGTTTTATTCTAGATGTGTCATTGGACTTTGTGGTATTCTAGGTGTGTCATTGGACTTTGTTTTATTCTAGATGTGTCATTGGACTTTGTGGTATTCTAAGTGTGTCATTGGACTTTGTGGTAATCTAGATGTGTCATTGGACTTTGTGGTATTCTAGGTGTGTCATTGGACTTTGTGGTATTCTAGATGTGTCGTTGGACTTTGTGGTATTCTAGGTGTGTCATTGAACTTTGTGGTATTCTAGGTGTGTCATTGAACTTTGTGGGTATTCTAGGTGTGTCGTTGGACTTTGTGGTATTCTAGGTGTGTCATTGGTCTTTGTGGTATTCTAGGTGTGTCATTGGACTTTGTGGTATTCTAAGTGTGTCATTGGACTTTGTGGTATTCTAGGTGTGTCATTGGAATTTGTTTTTATTCTAGATGTGTCATTGTACTTTGTGGTATTCTAAGTGTGTCATTGGGCTTTGTGCTATTCTAGATGTGTCATTGGACTTTGTGGTATTCTAAGTGTGTCATTGGACTTTGTGGTATTCTAGGTGTGTCATTGGACTTTGTGGTATTCTAAGTGTGTCATTGGGCTTTGTGGTATTCTAAATGTGTCATTGGACTTTGTGGTAGTCCAGGTGTGTCATTGGACTTTGTGGTGTTCTAGGTGTATCATTGGACTTTGTGGTATTCTAAGTGTGTCATTGGACTTTGTAGTATTCTAGGTGTGTCATTGTACTTTGTGGTATTCTAGGTGTGTCATTGGACTTTGTGGTATTCTAGGTGTGTCATTGGACTTTGTGGTATTCTAAGTGTGTCATCGGACATTGTAGTATTCTAGATGTGTCATTGGACTTTGTAGTATTCTAGGTGTGTCATTGGACTTTGTGGTATTCTAGGTAAGTCATTGGACTTTATGGTATTCTAGGTGTGTCATTGAACTTTGTGGTATTCTAGGTGTGTCGTTGGACTTTGTGGTAATCTAGGTGTGTCATTGGTCTTTGTGGTATTCTAGGTGTGTCATTGGACTTTGTGGTATTCTAAGTGTGTCATTGGACTTTGTGGTATTCTAGGTGTGTCACTGGACTTTGTGGTATTCTAAGTGTGTCATTGGACTTTGTTTTATTCTAGATGTGTCATTGGACTTTGTGGTATTGTAAGTGTGTCATTGGACTTTGTTGTATTCTAGGTGTGTCATTAGACTTTGTGGTATTCTAAGTGTGTCATTGGACTTTGTGGTATTCTAGGTGTGTCATTGGACTTTGTTTTATTCTAGATGTGTCATTGGACTTTGTGGTATTCTAAGTGTGTCATTGGACTTTGTAGTATTCTAGGTGTGTCATTGTACTTTGTGGTATTCTAGGTGTGTCATTGGACTTTGTGGTATTCTAGGTGTGTCATTGGACTTTGTGGTATTCTAAGTGTGTCATCGGACATTGTAGTATTCTAGATGTGTCATTGGGCTTTGTAGTAATTCTAGGTGTGTCATTGGACTTTGTGGTATTCTAGGTAAGTCATTGGACTTCATGGTATTCTAGGTGTGTCATTGGACTTTGTGGTATTCTAGGTGTGTCATTGGACTTTGTGGTATTCTAAGTGTGTCATTGGACTTTGTGGTATTCTAAGTGTGTCATTGAACTTTGTGGTATTCTAAGTGTGTCATTGGACTTTGTGGTATTCTACGTGTGTCATTGGGCTTTGTGGTATTCTAGGTGTGTCATTGAACTTTGTGGTATTCTAAGTGTGTCATTGGACTTTGTGGTATTCTAGGTGTGTCACTGGACTTTGTGGTATTCTAAGTGTGTCATTGGACTTTGTTTTATTCTAGATGTGTCATTGGACTTTGTGGTATTCTAGGTGTGTCATTGGACTTTGTTTTATTCTAGATGTGTCATTGGACTTTGTGGTATTCTAAGTGTGTCATTGGACTTTGTGGTATTCTAGATGTGTCATTGGACTTTGTGGTATTCTAGGTGTGTCATTGGACTTTGTGGTATTCTAGATGTGTCGTTGGACTTTGTGGTATTCTAGGTGTGTCATTGAACTTTGTGGTATTCTAGGTGTGTCATTGAACTTTGTGGTATTCTAGGTGTGTCGTTGGACTTTGTGGTATTCTAGGTGTGTCATTGGTCTTTGTGGTATTCTAGGTGTGTCATTGGACTTTGTGGTATTCTAAGTGTGTCATTGGACTTTGTGGTATTCTAGGTGTGTCATTGGAATTTGTTTTATTCTAGATGTGTCATTGTACTTTGTGGTATTCTAAGTGTGTCATTGGGCTTTGTGCTATTCTAGATGTGTCATTGGACTTTGTGGTATTCTAAGTGTGTCATTGGACTTTGTGGTATTCTAGGTGTGTCATTGGACTTTGTGGTATTCTAAGTGTGTCATTGGGCTTTGTGGTATTCTAAATGTGTCATTGGACTTTGTGGTAGTCCAGGTGTGTCATTGGACTTTGTGGTGTTCTAGGTGTATCATTGGACTTTGTGGTATTCTAAGTGTGTCATTGGACTTTGTAGTATTCTAGGTGTGTCATTGTACTTTGTGGTATTCTAGGTGTGTCATTGGACTTTGTGGTATTCTAGGTGTGTCATTGGACTTTGTGGTATTCTAAGTGTGTCATCGGACATTGTAGTATTCTAGATGTGTCATTGGACTTTGTAGTATTCTAGGTGTGTCATTGGACTTGTGGTATTCTAGGTAAGTCATTGGACTTTATGGTATTCTAGGTGTGCCATTGGACTTTGTGGTATTCTAGGTGTGTCATTGGACTTTGTGGTATTCTAAGTGTGTCATTGGACTTTGTGGTATTCTAAGTGTGTCATTGAACTTTGTGGTATTCTAAGTGTGTCATTGGACTTTGTGGTATTCTAGGTGTGTCATTGGGCTTTGTGGTATTCTAGGTGTGTCATTGAACTTTTGTGGTATTCTAAGTGTGTTATTGGACTTTGTGGTATTCTAGGTGTGTCACTGGACTTTGTGGTATTCTAAGTGTGTCATTGGACTTTGTTTTATTCTAGATGTGTCATTGGACTTTGTGGTATTCTAGGTGTGTCATTGGACTTTGTTTTATTCTAGATGTGTCATTGGACTTTGTGGTATTCTAAGTGTGTCATTGGACTTTGTGGTATTATAGATGTGTCATTGGACTTTGTGGTATTCTAGGTGTGTCATTGGACTTTGTGGTATTCTAGATGTGTCGTTGGACTTTGTGGTATTCTAGGTGTGTCATTGAACTTTGTGGTATTCTAGGTGTGTCATTGAACTTTGTGGTATTCTAGGTGTGTCGTTGGACTTTGTGGTATTCTAGGTGTGTCATTGGTCTTTGTGGTATTCTAGGTGTGTCATTGGACTTTGCGGTATTCTAAGTGTGTCATTGGACTTTGTGGTATTCTAGGTGTGTCATTGGACTTTGTATTATTCTAGATGTGTCATTGGACTTTGTGGTATTCTAAGTGTGTCATTGGGCTTTGTGGTATTCTAGATGTGTCATTGGACTTTGTGGTATTCAAAGTGTGTCATTGGACTTTGTGGTATTATAGGTGTGTCATTGGACTTTGTGGTATTCTAAGTGTGTCATTGGGCTTTGTGGTATTCTAAATGTGTCATTGGACTTTGTGGTAGTCCAGGTGTGTCATTGGACTTTGTGGTATTCTAGGTGTATCATTGGACTTTGTGGTATTCTATGTGTGTCACTGGACTTTGTGGTATTCTAAGTGTGTATTGGACTTTGTTTTATTCTAGATGTGTCATTGGACTTTGTGGAATTCTATGTGTGTCATTGGACTTTGTGGTATTCTAGATGTGTCATTGGGCTTTGTGGTATTCTAGATGTGTCATTGGACTTTGTGGTAGTCTAGGTGTGTCATTGGACTTTGTGGTATTCTAGGTGTGTCATTGGACTTAGTGGTATTCTAGGTAAGTCATTGGACTTTATGGTATTCTAGGTGTGCCATTGGACTTTGTGGTATTCTAGGTGTGTCATTGGACTTTGTGGTATTCTAAGTGTGTCATTGGACTTTGTGGTATTCTAAGTGTGTCATTGAACTTTGTGGTATTCTAAGTGTGTCATTGGACTTTGTGGTATTCTAGGTGTGTCATTGGGCTTTGTGGTATTCTAGGTGTGTCATTGAACTTTGTGGTATTCTAAGTGTGTTATTGGACTTTGTGGTATTCTCGGTGTGTCACTGGACTTTGTGGTATTCTAAGTGTGTCATTGGACTTTGTTTTATTCTAGATGTGTCATTGGACTTTGTGGTATTCTAGGTGTGTCATTGGACTTTGTTTTATTCTAGATGTGTCATTGGACTTTGTGGTATTCTAAGTGTGTCATTGGACTTTGTGGTATTATAGATGTGTCATTGGACTTTGTGGTATTCTAGGTGTGTCATTGGACTTTGTGGTATTCTAGATGTGTCGTTGGACTTTGTGGTATTCTAGGTGTGTCATTGAACTTTGTGGTATTCTAGGTGTGTCATTGAACTTTGTGGTATTCTAGGTGTGTCGTTGGACTTTGTGGTATTCTAGGTGTGTCATTGGTCTTTGTGGTATTCTAGGTGTGTCATTGGACTTTGCGGTATTCAAAGTGTGTCATTGGACTTTGTGGTATTATAGGTGTGTCATTGGACTTTGTGGTATTCTAAGTGTGTCATTGGGCTTTGTGGTATTCTAAATGTGTCATTGGACTTTGTGGTAGTCCAGGTGTGTCATTGGACTTTGTGGTATTCTAGGTGTATCATTGGACTTTGTGGTATTCTATGTGTGTCACTGGACTTTGTGGTATTCTAAGTGTGTATTGGACTTTGTTTTATTCTAGATGTGTCATTGGACTTTGTGGAATTCTATGTGTGTCATTGGACTTTGTGGTATTCTAGATGTGTCATTGGGCTTTGTGGTATTCTAGATGTGTCATTGGACTTTGTGGTAGTCTAGGTGTGTCATTGGACTTTGTGGTATTCTAGGTGTGTCATTGGACTTAGTGGTATTCTAGGTAAGTCATTGGACTTTATGGTATTCTAGGTGTGCCATTGGACTTTGTGGTATTCTAGGTGTGTCATTGGACTTTGTGGTATTCTAAGTGTGTCATTGGACTTTGTGGTATTCTAAGTGTGTCATTGAACTTTGTGGTATTCTAAGTGTGTCATTGGACTTTGTGGAATTCTAGATGTGTCGTTGGACTTTGTGGTATTCTAGGTGTGTCATTGAACTTTGTGGTATTCTAGGTGTGTCATTGAACTTTGTGGTATTCTAGGTGTGTCGTTGGACTTTGTGGTATTCTAGGTGTGTCATTGGTCTTTGTGGTATTCTAGGTGTGTCATTGGACTTTGCGGTATTCTAAGTGTGTCATTGGACTTTGTGGTATTCTAGGTGTGTCATTGGACTTTGTATTATTCTAGATGTGTCATTGGACTTTGTGGTATTCTAAGTGTGTCATTGGGCTTTGTGGTATTCTAGATGTGTCATTGGACTTTGTGGTATTCTAAGTGTGTCATTGGACTTTGTGGTATTATAGGTGTGTCATTGGACTTTGTGGTATTCTAAGTGTGTCATTGGGCTTTGTGGTATTCTAAATGTGTCATTGGACTTTGTGGTAGTCCAGGTGTGTCATTGGACTTTGTGGTATTCTAGGTGTATCATTGGACTTTGTGGTATTCTATGTGTGTCACTGGACTTTGTGGTATTCTAAGTGTGTATTGGACTTTGTTTTATTCTAGATGTGTCATTGGACTTTGTGGAATTCTATGTGTGTCATTGGACTTTGTGGTATTCTAGATGTGTCATTGGGCTTTGTGGTATTCTAGATGTGTCATTGGACTTTGTGGTAGTCTAGGTGTGTCATTGGACTTTGTGGTATTCTAGGTGTGTCATTGGACTTTGTGGTATTCTAGGTGTGTCATTGGACTTTGTGGTATTCAAGGTGTGTCACTGGACTTTGAGGTATTCTAAGTGTGTCATGGGACTTTGTGGTATTCTAAGTGTGTCATTGGACTTTGTGGTATTCTAGGTGTGTCATTGGACTTTGTGGTATTCTAAGTGTGTCATTGGACTTTGTGGTATTCTAGATGTGTCGTTCGACTTTGTGGTATTCTAGGTGTGTCATTGAACTTTGTGGTATTCTAGGTGTGTCATTGAACTTTGTGGTATTCTAGGTGTGTCGTTGGACTTTGTGGTATTCTAGGTGTGTCATTGGTCTTTGTGGTATTCTAGGTGTGTCATTGGACTTTGTGGTATTCTAAGTGTGCCATTGGACTTTGTGGTATTCTAGGTGTGTCATTGGACTTTGTTTTATTCTAGATGTGTCATTGGACTTTGTGGTATTCTAAGTGTGTCATTGGGCTTTGTGGTATTCTAGATGTGTCATAGGACTTTGTGGTATTCTAAGTGTGTCATTGGACTTTGTGGTATTCTAAGTGTGTCATTGGACTTTGTGGTATTCTAAGTGTGTCATTGGGGTTTGTGGTATTCTAAATGTGTCATTGGACTTTGTGGTAGTCCAGGTGTGTCATTGGACTTTGTGGTATTCTAGGTGTGTCATTGGACTTTGTGGTATTCTAAGTGTGTCATTGGACTTCGTGGTATTCTAGGTGTGTCATTGGACTTGGTGGTATTCTAGGTGTGTCATTGGTCTTTGTGGTATTCTAGGTGTGTCATTGGACTTTGTGGTATTCTAAGTGTGTCATTGGACTTTGTGGTATTCTAGGTGTGTCATTGGACTTTGTTTTATTCTAGATGTGTCATTGGACTTTGTGGTATTCTAAGTGTGTCATTGGGCTTTGTGGTATTCTAGATGTGTCATTGGACTTTGTTGTATTCTAAGTGTGTCATTGGACTTTGTGGTATTCTAGGTGTGTCATTGGACTTTGTGGTATTCTAAGTGTGTCATTGGGCTTTGTGGTATTCTAAATGTGTCATTGGACTTTGTGGTAGTCCAGGTGTGTCATTGGACTTTGTGGTATTCTAGGTGTATCATTGGACTTTGTGGTATTCTAAGTGTGTCATTGGACTTTGTAGTATTCTAGGTGTGTCATTGTACTTTGTGGTATTCTAGGTGTGTCATTGGACTTTGTAGTATTCTAGGTGTGTCATTGGACTTTGTGGTATTCTAGGTAAGTCATTGGACTTTATGGTATTCTAGGTGTGTCATTGGACTTTGTGGTATTCTAGGTGTGTCATTGGACTTTGTGGTATTCTAAGTGTGTCATTGGACTTTGTGGTATTCTAAGTGTGTCATTGAACTTTGTGGTATTCTAAGTGTGTCATTGGACTTTGTGGTATTCTAGGTGTGTCATTGGGCTTTGTGGTATTCTAGGTGTGTCATTGAACTTTGTGGTATTCTAAGTGTGTTATTGGACTTTGTGGTATTCTAGGTGTGTCACTGGACTTTGTGGTATTCTAAGTGTGTCATTGGACTTTGATTTATTCTAGATGTGTCATTGGACTTTGTGGTATTCTAGGTGTGTCATTGGACTTTGTTTTATTCTAGATGTGTCATTGGACTTTGTGGTATTCTAAGTGTGTCATTGGACTTTGTGGTATTCTAGATGTGTCATTGGACTTTGTGGTATTCTAGGTGTGTCATTGGACTTTGTGGTATTCTAGATGTGTCGTTGGACTTTGTGGTATTCTAGGTGTGTCATTGAACTTTGTGGTATTCTAGGTGTGTCATTGAACTTTGTGGTATTCCAGGTGTGTCGTTGGACTTTGTGGTATTCTAGGTGTGTCATTGGACTTTGTGGTATTCTAAGTGTGTCATTGGACCTTGTGGTATTCTAGGTGTGTCATTGGACTTTGTTTTATTCTAGATGTGTCATTGGACTTTGTGGTATTCTAAGTGTGTCATTGGGCTTTGTGGTATTCTAGATGTGTCATTGGACTTTGTGGTATTCTAAGTGTGTCATTGGACTTTGTGGTATTATAGGTGTGTCATTGGACTTTGTGGTATTCTAAGTGTGTCATTGGGCTTTGTGGTATTCTAAATGTGTCATTGGACTTTGTGGTAGTCCAGGTGTGTCATTGGACTTTGTGGTATTCTAGGTGTATCATTGGACTTTGTGGTATTCTAGGTGTGTCACTGGACTTTGTGGTATTCTAAGTGTGTATTGGACTTTGTTTTATTCTAGATGTGTCATTGGACTTTGTGGAATTCTATGTGTGTCATTGGACTTTGTGGTATTCTAGATGTGTCATTGGGCTTTGTGGTATTCTAGATGTGTCATTGGACTTTGTGGTAGTCTAGGTGTGTCATTGGACTTTGTGGTATTCTAGGTGTGTCATTGGACTTTGTGGTATTCTAGGTGTGTCATTGGACTTTGTGGTATTCTAGGTGTGTCACTGGACTTTGAGGTATTCTAAGTGTGTCATTGGACTTTGTTTTATTCTAGATGTGTCATTGGACTTTGTGGTATTCTAGGTGTGTCATTGGACTTTGTTTTATTCTAGATGTGTCATTGGACTTTGTGGTATTCCAAGTGTGTCATTGGACTTTGTGGTATTCTAGATGTGTCATTGGACTTTGTGGTATTCTAGGTGTGTCATTGGACTTTGTGGTATTCTAGATGTGTCGTTGGACTTTGTGGTATTCTTAGTGTGTCATTGGACTTTGTGGTATTCTAGGTGTGTCATTGAACTTTGTGGTATTCTAGGTGTGTCATTGGACTTTGTGGTATTCTAGATGTGTCGTTGGACTTTGTGGTATTCTAGGTGTGTCATTGGACTTTGTGGTATTCTAAGTGTGTCATTGGACTTCGTGGTATTCTAGGCGTGTCATTGGACTTTGTGGTATTCTAGGTGTGTCATTTGACTTTGTAGTATTCTAAATGTGTCATTGGACTTTGTAGTATTCTAGGTGTGTCATTGGACTTTGTGGTAGTCTAGGTGTGTCATTGTATTTTGTGGTATTCTAGGTGTGTCATTGGACTTTGTGGTATTCTAGGTGTGTTATTGGACTCTGTGGTATTCTAGGTGTGTCACTGGACTTTGTGGTATTCTAAGTGTGTCATTGGACTTTGTGGTATTCTTGGTGTGTCATTGGACTTTGTGGTATTCTAGGTGTGTCATTGAACTTTGTGGTATTCTAGGTGTGTCATTGGACTTTGTGGTATTCTAGGTGTGTCATTGGACTTTGTTTTATTCTAGATGTGTCATTGGACTTTGTGGTATTCCAAGTGTGTCATTAGACTTCGTGGTATTCTAGGTGTGTCATTGAACTATGTGGTATTCTAAGTGTGTCATTGGACTTTGTAGTATTCTAGGTGTGTCATTGGACTTTGTGGTATTCTTGGTGTGTCATTGGACTTTGTGTTATTCTAGGTGTGTCATTGGACTTTGTGGTATTCTAGCTGTGTCATTGGACTTTGTGGTATTCTAGGTGTGTCACTGGACTTTGTGGTATTCTAGGTGTGTCATTGAACTTTGTGGTATTCTAAGTGTGTCATTGGACTTTGTGGTATTCTAGGTGTGTCATTGAACTTTGTGGTATTCTAGGTGTGTCATTGAACTTTGTGGTATTCCAGGTGTGTCGTTGGACTTTGTGGTATTCTAGGTGTGTCATTGGTCTTTGTGGTATTCTGGGTGTGTCATTGGACTTTGTGGTATTCTAAGTGTGTCATTGGACTTTGTGGTATTCTAGGTGTGTCATTGGACTTTGTTTTATTCTAGATGTGTCATTGGACTTTGTGGTATTCTAAGTGTGTCATTGGGCTTTGTGGTATTCTAGATGTGTCATTGGACTTTGTGGTATTCTAAGTGTGTCATTGGACTTTGTGGTATTATAGGTGTGTCATTGGACCTTGTGTTATTCTAAGTGTGTCATTGGGCTTTGTGGTATTCTAAATGTGTCATTGGACTTTGTGGTAGTCCAGGTGTGTCATTGGACTTTGTTGTATTCTAGGTGTATCATTGGACTTTGTGGTATTCTAGATGTGTCATTGGACTTTGTGGTATTCCAAGTGTGTCATTAGACTTCGTGGTATTCTAGGTGTGTCATTGAACTATGTGGTATTCTAAGTGTGTCATTGGACTTTGTAGTATTCTAGGTGTGTCATTGGACTTTGTGGTATTCTTGGTGTGTCATTGGACTTTGTGGTATTCTAGGTGTGTCATTGGACTTTGTGGTATTCTAGGTGTGTCATTGGACTTTGTGGTATTCTAAGTGTGTCATTGGACTTTGTAGTATTCTAAATGTGTCGTTGGACTTTGTGGTATTCTAGGTGTGTCATTGGACTTTGTGGTATTCTAGGTGTGTCACTGGACTTTGTGGTATTCTAGGTGTGTCATTGAACTTTGTGGTATTCTAGGTGTGTCATTGAACTTTGTGGTATTCCAGGTGTGTCGTTGGACTTTGTTTTATTCTAGATGTGTCATTGGACTTTGTGGAATTCTATGTGTGTCATTGGACTTTGTGGTATTCTAGATGTGTCATTGGGCTTTGTGGTATTCTAGATGTGTCATTGGACTTGTGGTAGTCTAGGTGTGTCATTGGACTTTGTGGTATTCTAGGTGTGTCATTGGACTTTGTGGTATTCTAGGTGTGTCATTGGACTTTGTGGTATTCTAGGTGTGTCACTGGACTTTGAGGTATTCTAGGTGTGTCGTTGGACTTTGTGGTATTCTAGGTGTGTCATTGGTCTTTGTGGTATTATAGGTGTGTCATTGGACTTTGTGGTATTCTAAGTGTGTATTGGACTTTGTTTTATTCTAGATGTGTCATTGGACTTTGTGGAATTCTATGTGTGTCATTGGACTTTGTGGTATTCTAGATGTGTCATTGGGCTTTGTGGTATTCTAGGTGTGTCATTGGACTTTGTGGTATTCTAGGTGTGTCATTGGACTTTGTGGTATTCTAGGTGTGTCACTGGACTTTGAGGTATTCTAAGTGTGTCATTGGACTTTGTTTTATTCTAGATGTGTCATTGGACTTTGTGGTATTATAGGTGTGTCATTGGACTTTGTTTTATTCTAGATGTGTCATTGGACTTTGTGGTATTCCAAGTGTGTCATTGGACTTTGTGGTATTCTAGGTGTGTCATTGGACTTTGTGGTATTCTAAGTGTGTCATTGGACTTTGTGGTATTATAGGTGTGTCATTGGACTTTGTGGTATTCTAAGTGTGTCATTGGGCTTTGTGGTATTCTAAATGTGTCATTGGACTTTGTGGTAGTCCAGGTGTGTCATTGGACTTTGTGGTATTCTAGGTGTATCATTGGACTTTGTGGTATTCTAGGTGTGTCACTGGACTTTGTGGTATTCTAAGTGTGTATTGGACTTTGTTTTATTCTAGATGTGTCATTGGACTTTGTGGAATTCTGTGTGTCATTGGACTTTGTGGTATTCTAGATGTGTCATTGGGCGTTGTGGTATTCTAGATGTGTCATTGGACTTGTGGTAGTCTAGGTGTGTCATTGGACTTTGTGGTATTCTAGGTGTGTCATTGGACTTTGTGGTATTCTAGGTGTGTCATTGGACTTTGTGGTATTCTAGGTGTGTCACTGGACTTTGAGGTATTCTAGGTGTGTCGTTGGACTTTGTGGTATTCTAGGTGTGTCATTGGTCTTTGTGGTATTCTAGGTGTGTCATTGGACTTTGTGGTATTCTAAGTGTGTATTGGACTTTGTTTTATTCTAGATGTGTCATTGGACTTTGTGGAATTCTATGTGTGTCATTGGACTTTGTGGTATTCTAGATGTGTCATTGGGCTTTGTGGTATTCTAGATGTGTCATTGGACTTTGTGGTAGTCTAGGTGTGTCATTGGACTTTGTGGTATTCTAGGTGTGTCATTGGACTTTGTGGTATTCTAGGTGTGTCATTGGACTTTGTGGTATTCTAAGTGGGTCACTGGACTTTGAGGTATTCTAAGTGTGTCATTGGACTTTGTTTTATTCTAGATGTGTCATTGGACTTTGTGGTATTCTAGGTGTGTCATTGGACTTTGTTTTATTCTAGATGTGTCATTGTTCTTTGTGGTATTCCAAGTGTGTCATTGGACTTTGTGGTATTCTAGATGTGTCATTGGACTTTGTGGTATTCTAGGTGTGTCATTGGACTTTGTGGTATTCTAAGTGTGTCATTGGACTTTGTGGTATTCTAGGTGTGTCATTGAACTTTGTGGTATTCTAGGTGTGTCATTGGACTTTGTGGTATTCTAGATGTGTCGTTGGACTTTGTGGTATTCTAGGTGTGTCATTGGACTTTGTGGTATTCTAAGTGTGTCATTGGACTTCGTGGTATTCTAGGCGTGTCATTGGACTTTGTGGTATTCTAGGTGTGTCATTGGACTTTGTAGTATTCTAAATGTGTCATTGGACTTTGTAGTATTCTAGGTGTGTCATTGGACTTTGTGGTAGTCTAGGTGTGTCATTGTATTTTGTGGTATTCTAGGTGTGTCATTGGACTTTGTGGTATTCTAGGTGTGTTATTGGACTCTGTGGTATTCTAGGTGTGTCACTGGACTTTGTGGTATTCTAAGTGTGTCATTGGACTTTGTGGTATTCTTGGTGTGTCATTGGACTTTGTGGTATTCTAGGTGTGTCATTGAACTTTGTGGTATTCTAGGTGTGTCATTGGACTTTGTGGTATTCTAGGTGTGTCATTGGACTTTGTTTTATTCTAGATGTGTCATTGGACTTTGTGGTATTCCAAGTGTGTCATTAGACTTCGTGGTATTCTAGGTGTGTCATTGAACTATGTGGTATTCTAAGTGTGTCATTGGACTTTGTAGTATTCTAGGTGTGTCATTGGACTTTGTGGTATTCTTGGTGTGTCATTGGACTTTGTTGTATTCTAGGTGTTTCATTGGACTTTGTGGTATTCTAGGTGTGTCATTGGACTTTGTGGTATTCTAAGTGTGTCATTGGACTTTGTAGTATTCTAAATGTGTCGTTGGACTGTGTGGTATTCTAGGTGTGTCATTGGACTTTGTGGTATTCTAGGTGTGTCACTGGACTTTGTGGTATTCTAGGTGTGCCATTGAACTTTGTGGTATTCTAAGTGTGTCATTGGACTTTGTGGTATTCTAGGTGTGTCACTGGACTTTGTGGTATTCTAAGTGTGTCATTGGACTTTGTTTTATTCTAGATGTGTCATTGGACTTTGTGGTATTCTAGGTGTGTCATTGGACTTTGTTTTATTCTAGATGTGTCATTGGACTTTGTGGTATTCTAAGTGTGTCATTGGACTTTGTGGTATTCTAGATGTGTCATTGGACTTTGTGGTATTCTAGGTGTGTCATTGGACTTTGTGGTATTCTAGATGTGTCGTTGGACTTTGTGGTATTCTAGGTGTGTCATTGAACTTTGTGGTATTCTAGGTGTGTCATTGAACTTTGTGGTATTCTAGGTGTGTCGTTGGACTTTGTGGTATTCTAGGTGTGTCATTGGTCTTTGTGGTATTCTAGGTGTGTCATTGGACTTTGTGGTATTCTAAGTGTGTCATTGGACTTTGTGGTATTCTAGGTGTGTCATTGGACTTTGTTTTATTCTAGATGTGTCATTGGACTTTGTGGTATTCTAGGTGTGTCATTGGACTTTGTGGTATTCTAGGTGTGTCACTGGACTTTGAGGTATTCTAAGTGTGTCATTGGACTTTGTTTTATTCTAGATGTGTCATTGGACTTTGTGGTATTCTAGGTGTGTCATTGGACTTTGTTTTATTCTAGATGTGTCATTGGACTTTGTGGTATTCCAAGTGCGTCATTGGACTTTGTGGTATTCTAGATGTGTCATTGGACTTTGTGGTATTCTAGGTGTGTCATTGGACTTTGTGGTATTCTAGATGTGTCGTTGGACTTTGTGGTATTCTTAGTGTGTCATTGGACTTTGTGGTATTCTAGGTGTGTCATTGAACTTTGTGGTATTCTAGGTGTGTCATTGGACTTTGTGGTATTCTAGATGTGTCGTTGGACTTTGTGGTATTCTAGGTGTGTCATTGGACTTTGTGGTATTCTAAGTGTGTCATTGTATTTTGTGGTATTCTAGGTGTGTCATTGGACTTTGTGGTATTCTAGGTGTGTTATTGGACTCTGTGGTATTCTAGGTGTGTCACTGGACTTTGTGGTATTCTAAGTGTGTCATTGGACTTTGTGGTATTCTTGGTGTGTCATTGGACTTTGTGGTATTCTAGGTGTGTCATTGAACTTTGTGGTATTCTAGGTGTGTCATTGGACTTTGTGGTATTCTAGGTGTGTCATTGGACTTTGTTTTATTCTAGATGTGTCATTGGACTTTGTGGTATTCCAAGTGTGTCATTAGACTTCGTGGTATTCTAGGTGTGTCATTGAACTATGTGGTATTCTAAGTGTGTCATTGGACTTTGTAGTATTCTAGGTGTGTCATTGGACTTTGTGGTATTCTTGGTGTGTCATTGGACTTTGTGTTATTCTAGGTGTGTCATTGGACTTTGTGGTATTCTAGCTGTGTCATTGGACTTTGTGGTATTCTAGGTGTGTCACTGGACTTTGTGGTATTCTAGGTGTGTCATTGAACTTTGTGGTATTCTAAGTGTGTCATTGGACTTTGTGGTATTCTAGGTGTGTCATTGAACTTTGTGGTATTCTAGGTGTGTCATTGAACTTTGTGGTATTCCAGGTGTGTCGTTGGACTTTGTGGTATTCTAGGTGTGTCATTGGTCTTTGTGGTATTCTGGGTGTGTCATTGGACTTTGTGGTATTCTAAGTGTGTCATTGGACTTTGTGGTATTCTAGGTGTGTCATTGGACTTTGTTTTATTCTAGATGTGTCATTGGACTTTGTGGTATTCTAAGTGTGTCATTGGGCTTTGTGGTATTCTAGATGTGTCATTGGACTTTGTGGTATTCTAAGTGTGTCATTGGACTTTGTGGTATTATAGGTGTGTCATTGGACCTTGTGTTATTCTAAGTGTGTCATTGGGCTTTGTGGTATTCTAAATGTGTCATTGGACTTTGTGGTAGTCCAGGTGTGTCATTGGACTTTGTTGTATTCTAGGTGTATCATTGGACTTTGTGGTATTCTAGATGTGTCATTGGACTTTGTGGTATTCCAAGTGTGTCATTAGACTTCGTGGTATTCTAGGTGTGTCATTGAACTATGTGGTATTCTAAGTGTGTCATTGGACTTTGTAGTATTCTAGGTGTGTCATTGGACTTTGTGGTATTCTTGGTGTGTCATTGGACTTTGTGGTATTCTAGGTGTGTCATTGGACTTTGTGGTATTCTAGGTGTGTCATTGGACTTTGTAGTATTCTAAATGTGTCGTTGGACTTTGTGGTATTCTAGGTGTGTCATTGGACTTTGTGGTATTCTAGGTGTGTCACTGGACTTTGTGGTATTCTAGGTGTGTCATTGAACTTTGTGGTATTCTAGGTGTGTCATTGAACTTTGTGGTATTCCAGGTGTGTCGTTGGACTTTGTTTTATTCTAGATGTGTCATTGGACTTTGTGGAATTCTATGTGTGTCATTGGACTTTGTGGTATTCTAGATGTGTCATTGGGCTTTGTGGTATTCTAGATGTGTCATTGGACTTGTGGTAGTCTAGGTGTGTCATTGGACTTTGTGGTATTCTAGGTGTGTCATTGGACTTTGTGGTATTCTAGGTGTGTCATTGGACTTTGTGGTATTCTAGGTGTGTCACTGGACTTTGAGGTATTCTAGGTGTGTCGTTGGACTTTGTGGTATTCTAGGTGTGTCATTGGTCTTTGTGGTATTATAGGTGTGTCATTGGACTTTGTGGTATTCTAAGTGTGTATTGGACTTTGTTTTATTCTAGATGTGTCATTGGACTTTGTGGAATTCTATGTGTGTCATTGGACTTTGTGGTATTCTAGATGTGTCATTGGGCTTTGTGGTATTCTAGGTGTGTCATTGGACTTTGTGGTATTCTAGGTGTGTCATTGGACTTTGTGGTATTCTAGGTGTGTCACTGGACTTTGAGGTATTCTAAGTGTGTCATTGGACTTTGTTTTATTCTAGATGTGTCATTGGACTTTGTGGTATTATAGGTGTGTCATTGGACTTTGTTTTATTCTAGATGTGTCATTGGACTTTGTGGTATTCCAAGTGTGTCATTGGACTTTGTGGTATTCTAGGTGTGTCATTGGACTTTGTGGTATTCTAAGTGTGTCATTGGACTTTGTGGTATTATAGGTGTGTCATTGGACTTTGTGGTATTCTAAGTGTGTCATTGGGCTTTGTGGTATTCTAAATGTGTCATTGGACTTTGTGGTAGTCCAGGTGTGTCATTGGACTTTGTGGTATTCTAGGTGTATCATTGGACTTTGTGGTATTCTAGGTGTGTCACTGGACTTTGTGGTATTCTAAGTGTGTATTGGACTTTGTTTTATTCTAGATGTGTCATTGGACTTTGTGGAATTCTGTGTGTCATTGGACTTTGTGGTATTCTAGATGTGTCATTGGGCGTTGTGGTATTCTAGATGTGTCATTGGACTTGTGGTAGTCTAGGTGTGTCATTGGACTTTGTGGTATTCTAGGTGTGTCATTGGACTTTGTGGTATTCTAGGTGTGTCATTGGACTTTGTGGTATTCTAGGTGTGTCACTGGACTTTGAGGTATTCTAGGTGTGTCGTTGGACTTTGTGGTATTCTAGGTGTGTCATTGGTCTTTGTGGTATTCTAGGTGTGTCATTGGACTTTGTGGTATTCTAAGTGTGTATTGGACTTTGTTTTATTCTAGATGTGTCATTGGACTTTGTGGAATTCTATGTGTGTCATTGGACTTTGTGGTATTCTAGATGTGTCATTGGGCTTTGTGGTATTCTAGATGTGTCATTGGACTTTGTGGTAGTCTAGGTGTGTCATTGGACTTGTGGTATTCTAGGTGTGTCATTGGACTTTGTGGTATTCTAGGTGTGTCATTGGACTTTGTGGTATTCTAAGTGGGTCACTGGACTTTGAGGTATTCTAAGTGTGTCATTGGACTTTGTTTTATTCTAGATGTGTCATTGGACTTTGTGGTATTCCAGGTGTGTCATTGGACTTTGTTTTATTCTAGATGTGTCATTGTTCTTTGTGGTATTCCAAGTGTGTCATTGGACTTTGTGGTATTATAGATGTGTCATTGGACTTTGTGGTATTCTAGGTGTGTCATTGGACTTTGTGGTATTCTAAGTGTGTCATTGGACTTTGTGGTATTCTAGGTGTGTCATTGAACTTTGTGGTATTCTAGGTGTGTCATTGGACTTTGTGGTATTCTAGATGTGTCGTTGGACTTTGTGGTATTCTAGGTGTGTCATTGGACTTTGTGGTATTCTAAGTGTGTCATTGGACTTCGTGGTATTCTAGGCGTGTCATTGGACTTTGTGGTATTCTAGGTGTGTCATTGGACTTTGTAGTATTCTAAATGTGTCATTGGACTTTGTAGTATTCTAGGTGTGTCATTGGACTTTGTGGTAGTCTAGGTGTGTCATTGTATTTTGTGGTATTCTAGGTGTGTCATTGGACTTTGTGGTATTCTAGGTGTGTTATTGGACTCTGTGGTATTCTAGGTGTGTCACTGGACTTTGTGGTATTCTAAGTGTGTCATTGGACTTTGTGGTATTCTTGGTGTGTCATTGGACTTTGTGGTATTCTAGGTGTGTCATTGAACTTTGTGGTATTCTAGGTGTGTCATTGGACTTTGTGGTATTCTAGGTGTGTCATTGGACTTTGTTTTATTCTAGATGTGTCATTGGACTTTGTGGTATTCCAAGTGTGTCATTAGACTTCGTGGTATTCTAGGTGTGTCATTGAACTATGTGGTATTCTAAGTGTGTCATTGGACTTTGTAGTATTCTAGGTGTGTCATTGGACTTTGTGGTATTCTTGGTGTGTCATTGGACTTTGTTGTATTCTAGGTGTTTCATTGGACTTTGTGGTATTCTAGGTGTGTCATTGGACTTTGTGGTATTCTAAGTGTGTCATTGGACTTTGTAGTATTCTAAATGTGTCGTTGGACTGTGTGGTATTCTAGGTGTGTCATTGGACTTTGTGGTATTCTAGGTGTGTCACTGGACTTTGTGGTATTCTAGGTGTGCCATTGAACTTTGTGGTATTCTAAGTGTGTCATTGGACTTTGTGGTATTCTAGGTGTGTCACTGGACTTTGTGGTATTCTAAGTGTGTCATTGGACTTTGTTTTATTCTAGATGTGTCATTGGACTTTGTGGTATTCTAGGTGTGTCATTGGACTTTGTTTTATTCTAGATGTGTCATTGGACTTTGTGGTATTCTAAGTGTGTCATTGGACTTTGTGGTATTCTAGATGTGTCATTGGACTTTGTGGTATTCTAGGTGTGTCATTGGACTTTGTGGTATTCTAGATGTGTCGTTGGACTTTGTGGTATTCTAGGTGTGTCATTGAACTTTGTGGTATTCTAGGTGTGTCATTGAACTTTGTGGTATTCTAGGTGTGTCGTTGGACTTTGTGGTATTCTAGGTGTGTCATTGGTCTTTGTGGTATTCTAGGTGTGTCATTGGACTTTGTGGTATTCTAGATGTGTCATTGGGCTTTGTGGTATTCTAGATGTGTCATTGGACTTTGTGGTATTCTAAGTGTGTCATTGGACTTTGTGGTATTCTAGGTGTGTCATTGGACTTTGTGGTATTCTAAGTGTGTCATTGGGCTTTGTGGTATTCTAAATGTGTCATTGGACTTTGTGGTGGTCCAGGTGTGTCATTGGACTTTGTGGTATTCTAGGTGTATCATTGGACTTTGTGGTATTCTAGGTGTGTCACTGGACTTTGTGGTATTCTAAGTGTGTATTGGACTTTGTTTTATTCTAGATGTGTCATTGGACTTTGTGGAATTCTATGTGTGTCATTGGACTTTGTGGTATTCTAGATGTGTCATTGGGCTTTGTGGTATTCTAGATGTGTCATTGGACTTTGTGGTAGTCTAGGTGTGTCATTGGACTTTGTGGTATTCTAGGTGTGTCATTGGACTTTGTGGTATTCTAGGTGTGTCATTGGACTTTGTGGTATTCTAGGTGTGTCACTGGACTTTGAGGTATTCTAAGTGTGTCATGGGACTTTGTGGTATTCTAAGTGTGTCATTGGACTTTGTGGTATTCTAGGTGTGTCATTGGACTTTGTGGTATTCTAAGTGTGTCATTGGACTTTGTGGTATTCTAGATGTGTCGTTGGACTTTGTGGTAGTCTAGGTGTGTCATTGTATTTTGTGGTATTCTAGGTGTGTCATTGGACTTTGTGGTATTCTAGGTGTGTTATTGGACTCTGTGGTATTCTAGGTGTGTCACTGGACTTTGTGGTATTCTAAGTGTGTCATTGGACTTTGTGGTATTCTTGGTGTGTCATTGGACTTTGTGGTATTCTAGGTGTGTCATTGAACTTTGTGGTATTCTAGGTGTGTCATTGGACTTTGTGGTATTCTAGGTGTGTCATTGGACTTTGTTTTATTCTAGATGTGTCATTGGACTTTGTGGTATTCCAAGTGTGTCATTAGACTTCGTGGTATTCTAGGTGTGTCATTGAACTATGTGGTATTCTAAGTGTGTCATTGCACTTTGTAGTATTCTAGGTGTGTCATTGGACTTTGTGGTATTCTTGGTGTG